>NW_026729222.1:0-137552 GCF_030272615.1 Cryptomeria japonica | reverse complement strand
AAAATGACTGGAAACGCCCTTCGGAAGCCAACGGTGAGGTCCTTTTTGACCCAAAATGCTCTGAATTTTTTTAATGATTTTTTTGATGAATTTTTGGAAATTCATGCCAAAAAAGGGAAAACTAAAGAAAAAATTTCAGATCCCAAATTTGTCAAAATTTAACAAATTTTATATGGAAATGGGGGTTTTGGGGCATTTTGAGCTCAACGGTGAGTTCCGTTTGAGCCCAAAATGATCAGAAAAAAAACAAGTAACCTAGATCCAATAAAAAACTCTTAAAAAACTTGAAACCCTCCTCCAAAAAATATTCTGAAAAATCAGGAACAAGTAGTAGCAGATGTAGGCTCTGATACCATGAAGAAGTTGACGAAATACAACTTCAGAGATCCCAAGAACACCTGCATGCAAATACCTGTCACAAGAGAAGAATGGAGGTACATAAAGCAAAAAAGCATAAATGCTCTAAAGACGAAAATTATCATTCAAAAAAGGAATCAATTTAATGAACAAGTACAATACAATCCTTATAAAAGGATAATAGAAACCCTAAAGATATGCAACCCTAAAGAAACCCTAAAGGGATAATGTGTATTTAATAATTAGAATAATTATTAAACACCTACAATATTTATTAAATGCCTAAGTTTAGCTTAAGTGTAGAGTTTAATAAACTAATAATTAAATAAATAATTATTAGCTAATACAAGATAACTCTAACACCCCCCCTTAAGATGAACTTAGGGAGTAGCTAAAAAACTAAATGCAAGAAGCAAAAAATGCAACTACATGAAGAAGACAAATTTGGGTCCCGACAACAAGGCCTGATGAGGTATCCAATCACAACCAAATCTCTATGAACCGGAGAAATAAAGAAAACCACGTGGGAAAAACCTCTACTCCAAAAAGAGATGGAAAAGAACACCACTAAAGTATGAAATAGATGCAAACACTGTCTCTGAGAAACTGCTGATCTGAATAACCTTCACTGAAATAGAACATGACTAGGTAGAGAAGACTATAATCTATATGAGTGCCCTCAAATGACACTACTCGAATCAGATGACAAACAAGGCAAACACTGATCTCGAAGATATAGATGGCATGAGAAACCAAAGCCTGAAGAGTTGATCAATCGAACCACAGAAGCATTAGAACCAATAGGGAAAACCTCCCCATAATGTTGAAAAGGGAGAGGGACAAGAACACTGAAAAGCACAGCCAAGAAGAACTGAATGACAAAGAACCAGGAACATCAAAGGTGTTGACAAAAGTACATGGTGTCAGGAAAGGAACACTCACTTGACACACATCATGAGGTGAATGTCATGGAAGGAACACCCACTCAACAACAGTAGATGGCAAACAAGGCAAACATCAACCCCCTCATGGCACTTTATAAGGAGTGCATGTACAACAAGACACACGATGTGCAAGATCCCAAGTAAACAATGCATGATGACACTTTATCTTAGTGCGTGTGCATATATAATGCTACAGTGATAACAAGACTGGAAATAGAAGCGAGAACTAAAATAGAGACATCCTTCTCAAAGAAGAGATATCAGGACCTGAAACAACCAAGATATCCACCAGAGTGCTGAAAAAAAAAAAAATTGAATAAAACATTCATGGAGCAGAATCTGGAAATAAAACTTAGATGCCTGGAATGTACACAACACATGCTTTCCAAAAATATAAACTTTTCAAAAAATGGAGGTCGGATGCTCATTCTACGTCTCCTAGAGTGCAAAAAATAGACCTCACTTTGACTGGAAAAAAAAATAGTAAAATAGAAAAAATGGAAAAAATTACCAACACCATGAGGCCCGGCTCAGAACCAGCTTTTCGACGCCTATTCATTTTCAAAAAAATGACTCCGTATGCCCAAGACATGATCAAAAGAAAAAACCCCTCTTTTAGGGCATAAAAAGGGTTAAAAAAAAAAAATTCATTTTATTTATTTATTTTTTTTTTTGACAAAAATTTTCTAATGCATTTGTAGGTACAGTCGTATGGATTTTTGTGCCTCGTAAAGCATGCCAGTGAAAAATCATGGCCCAGATTCCCTTGTCACTGAAATAGGTTGAATTATATATCAAAATGACTGGAAATGCCCTTTGGAAGGCAACAGTGAGGTCTTTTTTGACCCAAAACACTCTGAATTTTTTTAGTGATTTTTTTGATGAATTTCTTGAAATTCATGACAAAAAAGGCAAAACCAAAGAAAAAATTTTAGAACGCAAATTTGTCAAAATTTGACAAATTTTATATGAAAATGGGGGTTTTGGGGTGTTTTGAACTCAACGATGAGGTCCATTTGAGCCCAAAATGATCAAAAAGAAAACAACTACCCCAGATCCAATAAAAAACTCTGAAAAAACTTGAAACACTCCTCCAAAAAATCTTTTGAAAAATTAGAAACAAGCAGCAGCAGATGTAGGCTCTGATACCATGAAGAAGTTGAGGAAATACAACTTCAGAGATCCCAAGAACACCTGCATGTAAATACCTGTCACAAGAGAAGAATGGAGGCATATAAACCAAAAAAACATAAATGTTCTCAAGAAGAAAATTATCATTCAGAAAGGGAATCAATTTAATGAACAAGTACAATACAATCCTTGTAAAAGGATAATAGAAACCCTAAAGATATGCAACCCAAAAGAAACTCTAAAGGGATAATGTGTATTTAATAATTAGAATAATTATTAAACACCTACAATATTTATTAAATGCCTAAGTTTAGCTTAAGTGTAGAGTTTAATAGACTAATAATTAAATAAATAATTATTAGCTAATACAAGATAACTCTAACACCACTCACACTAAAATATCTTCTAGGTTCAACATCAAATGAAATGTGTAGATAAACATTAATGTACATTAGCTATTCAAACCAAAAACAATTCTCCTATGCAAATTTCATAATGCAGATCTGTACACGCCATGGTGAGAACCAAAACACTATACAAACTCATCCTTAAAAGTAAAATTAGACCAAGAGAATATGATCGAAGTAGGGTGCATCACCATAGTCAATTGAAAACCAAACCAAATGATAACATAGAACTCAAAACATCAAAATTCCAATTGCCAATAAGACCATCATCTGAAAACTAAATTGGAACACTGCACAAAGCAAATGAACGTCGTCCAAACTATAGCACTTGAACCCACATATTCAGATAACCCTACTATCAGAAACATCAACAACCAAATCTTCAATTTGAGAAATATAGGACCTACAAATCCAATATGGCAATATACACATAACATAGGCATTATATTCAGAACCATAACACATAATCTTCACATACCAATGAAATGCAAGGCATTATTCCATTGAGAAAATAAAAATTCTTTGGATTGCATAAATATTGTTTCTTACATATTGAAACTTTCATTAACCAAATTTCATATATGCAGAAAGAAATCTCAAAAATGCATTTTTACAGTTTCAAATGTTGATTAAATTTTGTTCAAATATGTGATAGGAATCCACAAATATGCAATAAGAAATCTCAAATACACTCTAGAACAAGACATAGATGCAACAAGAATTCTCATATACATGTTGAAAAGTGTCATAGATGTGTTTCTAGTGAAAAACAGTTTTCTCTCAATCTATCTAAACTTCTCAAAGTTTCAATGTGTGACCAGATCTAAATGTTTCATGTTTTGTGGCAAGAAACACAAAAAATAAGAAGACACAATCTCTATAGGTGATTTTGTCCAAAATTTGAGTGTAATGTGTATGTTCAATAGGCCAATATTACCTCAATTTCCATAGGTCTAAACACAATTGAAGATACTTCAAGCACTTCTTATTCCTAAGATCAATGTCTCATGGCAATAACTTTAGTTCACAACTTGGAATCTCTATCGACGCAAATGTAGGGACACCTAAAATGGGGGTATATACTTTTGTCTTTGTGAGAGAGGATAGGTAGGGGCCTCGAGGACTAGAAGGATGACCCAATCATCCTCTCCCTAGAAAGCTATGTGTAGTTTATGCTAAGCCAACTATTTATGTCTCATCTCAAGGGAGCCATATCTCGAGTATCTTTGGGGCAAAACCAACTATTCCCTTGCCCTAAAATTACCATGATGTTCAATCAAAATAAAGGTAGGGCCTAAAAAGGTTTCTAGTCACAATTTAGGGGACCAACACCTTGCAAGAATCCAACAATCCACTTAACACTTTAATCAACCTAGTTAGAGTATAGAATATCTCACATAAATGTGTGGTATGGTGTCTCCTTTCAATTAAAACCATATGATAGTCTAATGTCGATTAAGTCTTGAATTTCATTGCAACCAATTTATACAGCATCCTGAAGGAATAATCCATCCTCTTATTTTTGAGGTAGACCCTTCTAATCAAAAAAGAGATTCTTAGTGATTTATTTTACACCCAATATCCATGAAGTGAGGAGAGAGGATAATTTGATTAAACAATCTAGGATTCTACAACATATAGTGTGCATATGCACCAAACACTTCAAACAAGATTCTTTTTATGTGCACCAAGTCAAAATGTTTTCTAATCTATAAAAGCACAAATACACTCCTATGCTACCCCTACAAGCACAAATGGATCAGTAGTCTCAAAATTAATCTAACTTGCAACCATAAGGATTATAATATAAAATAATAACAAAGGGGCCTTCGAGAGATGATTTTGGATACTTCAAGCCTCAGGAAACCTATAGAGAACAAAGACACAACAAAGTAGACCAAAAACATGTCAAGAGTGAGCAAAAATGCAATAAACCCCAGAACCCTTTGTGTGGGAAAAAGAGTCACAGACGCATTAGGAATAGACAAAAATGCATCAAAAACCTGATAATGTAGAACACTGGAAATCTAAAACTAACGAAAAATGCATCAGAATAGACCCTATACAGGTTAGAAATTGACAATACATAGCCAAAGGGTCCAATAACATAGTAGAAACCCAAAATGTAGAAAACTTGAAAAACCTTAATGAAATAGAAATGTGCCAGAATATACCCAATCCAAGCTAAAAACTACCAAAAATAGGTCTGGACGAACCATAAATGCGACATAAACTAGACCCTGCTAAAAAAGGAAACCCTAACATACCAGAAACACATCAAAATAAACCATTAACATGTTATTTAAACTAATAAAAACCAACTAAGGGAAAGACATAGAAAAAGGTACTTTTGAAGAAAGCATAGCTTTTGCTACATTTAATAAGGCAAGTCCATATCAATAAATGATTAAAGTACAATATAGCCAATAAAATGAAGGAAGAGGTAATTTTAAAATAATTAGTTCTAATTGGGATTACTGTCTTCAAGGATCATGTTAGGAGTATCTTGAGGTAATTTGTGTTGTGGCTTCTAAATTTTAAGCCCCTTGAAAAAAGGACCAATGTTTTCCAGCCTATCTATAGACTTATTTCCTTCTCTAAAAGTGTGTTGAAGCCTTCGATGACCAAAGGTGGCTATGGCATCTTGCCATTTAGTCATAAGGTCCCCCAAAGCCCAACTAGGTTTTGCCTTTCCTTGCAACATCATGATGAAGTTTTTGAAGTCACCTTTGATGACGATATTTTGGTAGCCCCTATCCTTAGCAATAGAAATTCTAAAAAAAATCAGCATCATTGCTACCACACTGGAAGTTTGAATACCTAGGTTCACCATGTAGGCCACCATGACCTTGTCATGATTATCTTTAATGACCCTATCCCCACCTGGATTACCTTTAGAAGACCCATAAAAATTTAATTTTAACCAACCGGTGTTTTGGGGTACCATTTTATGATATTTATAAAACCAAAGGGTAGGGTGCTAAAATTAGAAACAGCGTTGGCCATATCCCAATTCTTAGCTATTAGACAATCTAGAGACAAAGGGGGTGAGAGTGTTTGGATTTACCAAAGATTTTAATATTCTGCATGACTTCATTGATAATGGAAAAGGATAGAGATTTTCAATAAGACTTACAATCTCTAAAAAATCTATTATTGTGTTCTCTCCATAAGCTCCAACACGTGTGAAGGAAGGCCTGTGACCAAAGTTACTAGATAAAAGGATGGGATGACAAGGGAGTCCAACTAGAGGAGAACAATTTGGGTCCAGGTTCCATACCCAAGGCAATAAGAAAAAAATGATAATCTTCTATTTGACTTGCCAAAAATAATGACATTGTAATAATAGATGTTTAATATTTTCCTCTACCTCCTCACACAGGACATGCTTATTCACAATTTGGAAACCTCTCTTTTGGAGATTGTCAATAGTTAAAATATTTTAATGACAAACCCTCCATGAGAAAAGGAAAATCTTAGGAATTATTTTAGAGCTCCAGATATTGCACCATTTGAAGGATGAGTGATGGGAAGGAATAATAATCTCAAAGCCTAAATTTATTGAGCATTGCCCATCCTCAGAAAATGACCATACCAGCCTATAATTATCTTCCATTCTAAAGAACCATGGATTATTTAGAACCCTAAGAAGTTCCTCAATAGAAATTTTACATGGAGGTTCTATTGGCATGATTGACATAACTGATGCAGATGGAGAATGTTGACTGAACGGGTAAAGGACTGTTTTGTGATTACAAAGTTGAATTGTGATGAGGAGATTGAGATTACATGATTGGATGGCTTTGATTAGTTATTTGTGTTGCCATTGATAGAAACTGATGTTTACTATTTTGTATTTTGTCATCTTAATCTTTTTGGTCTACCAGAAAGGGCTTACCGACAATGAAACAGGAAATTGGGAATTAGGACCTTAACTGGTAAATGACTAAGTGTTTTGTTTGAATCTGGTGAATGGTGATGTTTGAAGTATTGCAGTTTGGAATGTGAGTTAGTATCATTGTAATGTGTATCTAACTAGAACCACATCATCTTTTGACAACCGAAAGTCATGTTTATGATTTCCTATAGATTTGGTAGGGTTTAAGAAGGGTTTAAGGACCGGTAAAGAATTCTCTTAACCGGTAGTGATTTTTGGTTTGGTAGTGATCTACATCAAGTTCAAATATTGGAAGTGACATGGTACAACCCGTGTGGATGGTTGAATTGCTGTTTTGGCGTGTTTGAAGAAGGAATCAGTGAAGCGCTTGAAAGAATGTTTTATGGGATTAACAACCTATCAGATCAACTTACTGTGATGACTTTTGATCATTATATGGTTGATATTATCTTGTTAAATGTTGTAATGATCTGTATGATGATCTGATATGATCTATGATGATCTGTATTGCAAAATCTTGATGTATCTAGGGTTTAGTTGGCGACCTACTTGTAAAAGTTATTTATGTTGGTATAGTTGATGTTTGTAGTGTCGGTGATTTTGAGAAGATTGTGAAACCAAACCAGAGAGTGAGAGATCTGCCAAAGAGTGTTGTAGATTTGGAGCATAATCAAATCTATTCAAGCAAGTAGTGTAGTGAAGATCATTCACTATTGTTCCCTAATAGTTGCAGCAGATAAAATCCCTTAACCAGGTAGGTCCTAACAGGCTTAACATTGTAAATCCCCTAATAGGGTGAGTCAACATCTGAGTTCTAAATCCTCTTGCAAGGTTGATCCTAAAAGGTCAAAGCTCCTAATAGGGCTAAGGTAAATCCCTTAACCGGGTGACTCCTAATAGGGTCTTCTCCTAACAAGGAATCATTGTAAGCTTCTAACTGGGATTGGCTCCTAACAGGGCACATTCCGAAAGAGTGCAAATTTTTGTGGGTACCAATTCCCACCATGGCTTTTCCCTATTTGGGTTTCCACGTGAAAAACATGGTGTTCATGTGGTGAATGTTTTTGATGTGTTGTTATGTTTTACTTCCAATGTATGTATGGTTGATGAATACTTAATGAGAAACATTGTTAAATCAGTTTAGCGGATGATTATCAATAGATACTGGTACTAGTAAATGACTCTATTATTGGTTATTATTTGATTTGGTGAAAGTTTTATAAGGTTGAGTTTTAGTTTTTTAAAGTGGTGTTAATACTGATTCACCCCCCCTCTAAGTATTAACTAAATCCTCTAATATTAATAGGTTCAAACTCTATGTGGAATAATTTCCATTTAGGGGGAAAAGCACGAAGGAACCAATAATTCCACAAGAGAGTCCCAAATCTATCCTCAAGGTCTTTCTCAATTGTCGAAAAAATTAGGTGAAACTCGAAAGGAGTGACTGAGGCCCAAGGATCCTTCTATAACTTAATGCTTCTCTTGTCCCTTGCATGCTAGAGTAGGCCTTTTTAGAGTAGAAGTTTGGATTTTATCAGATTTTTCCACATATGTGAATCCCTAAGAAGCTCCTCAGAAGAAAGAAAGAATTTCAATTTCCTCCATTCAAGTTTTTACTCTACATCACTTTCGACCAATCCTACTTTTATATAGAAAGTATCCAACAATTTTAGCAATAAAGACCAAATTGAGTGAGTGAGAGTCTCTAATGCCAAAGCCACCTAACTCCTTACTAGAGAAGATCATCCCCTAGTCAACTAAGATAATCCTACTTTTCTATTCCACTCCTGACCATAAGAATCACCTTTGGATCTGATCCAACTCCTTTACCCTGGTTGCATGGATATTGAATAAGGATAGAAGGTACACTAAAGCACCATGGAGAGAAGCTCTTAGGAATTGAATTTTACTTGCATTACTCAAAAGGGCACCTTTCCACCCCACTAGTTTTGTTTGGAATATTTCAAGAAAGCCCGACCAAACAAAATTCTCCACTTTACCAACTATGAGAGGTAAGCGCAAAGATGAAGCCAAAATACTAGCGATTTGACAATTAGTAATAATATTGGATTAAAATTTATTTTGTAAATAGTACTATAATACTTAAATCTATAATATTGTGTTTACATATTTAGGAGTATATATTTATTTATAAAGATGATGTTATGCATTTGAGTGTTCTTGTAAATAATTTTAGGAAAAAATGTGTGATTATTGGTACAATAAAACTAGAAAATGGGACGTAATAATTGACTATCATGGCTTAGGGGTTAAAAAATATTTTTTTTATATTTTTCCAAGTACCTCTATTAAATTGGTGGTGTTAATCTAAAACTTTAGATTCAAGTATTTGATTGGCCAAAGAAACCACTACAAAAAAATTCAACGTTATTTCACATGTTGACATGTATGATCTTTAGAGGCATATAGTTAAGTTGTACAACTATTAGACCTTATCCCCTATTATATTATTGGCACATGAAAATTTAAATCAAGTATATATGTCAAAGGAAATTCATACCACTTAATAATTTTAAAATATTAAATATTAATTCTAAAAAAATTCAATTTATTTTTCATCATTAATTTCAAAGCTAAATAATCTTAATCCTCTTATTCAATTTTCTTGCAACTATTACTAATATATATTACAAATCCATTATCTAGTGTACTTACACCAAGAAGTATTCTACACTAATAATAGGAAAATAAGTTTCATTTTGCGATCATAGAGACCAACATATATTTAAGAGAATTTTTTTTAAAAACTCTGAAATTAAACTTGAAAAAGAAACACATAATATATACATACAAAAGTAAAATAGCTCTTACAATGAAATGTGGCACTTTTTTCTTATAGTGCCAACAACCAATCTATTCAAACCTTGTGGGGTTACTCTTTACCATGTCAACAATTAAGATTGCTTTCCTTCAATTTTGCTTCCTTTAATAAAATAAAGAATTGTGTAGGGGAAAAAGTGAGACTGAGTATGGAAACCCTAATCCCACTCTCATACACACTCATGGAATATGAAAGAGACTAGTGAGGTAAGGCACTTTAGCTACTTCTTATGAGGAAGAGAGAGTCATGGATTACCTCTTAGGTTTTCTATTCCTTTTTTGTAAATGAGAGAGAGGAATGATGCAAGAATGCAATCTAGCCTAGAATGCAAGTAAGCAAGCAAACCCTAATTTGATAATGCAGATCAAAGGAAAAATAATACACTATTGAAAAATATAGATCAAAAGGAAAAATAAGAGGTGCACCTATGTCTGAAATCTAAGAAAAAATGTCCCAGACTAGGGTGTCGCACCACTATCTTGATTCTGCAATTCTGAAGCTGCAACTGACAGGAGGGATTTTGGAGCCTACAAAGTGTTGTTCTGCCAAGTCCTGCTGATAGAGGGTAGGACCATGGCACCACGCCACTATCCTGGGAAGGACCAGGGCACCACACCCCTATCCTTGGGGCTTTTGCTGAGATATGCAACCCAGAACTGTCCTTGTGTTCTCTTTCAGTCTTGAAACTTCCAACGACGCTCGAATATGAATCTGTACCTGAAGCTAAAAAATAGGGTTTGGGTGGCTAAATAGGTTTTTACCTTAGTAAAACCCTTGTGCTGATGATTTCCACCTCCACAAATAGTCGATAATATACTAAAAATATGTGTACAAGATCCTAAGATGAAAGTAAACGGTCTAGAGCAACCCTAAAGAGTAAACCCTAATTGCTTATAATTGACAAAGTAAATGCTCCAAATCCACAATTGAAAGTGATCCAAAGCATGAATATGAATCAAAATAAAGCTTATGCAAAGACATGGAAACAACATGAAACCATACCCAACCCCAAGGGAGAGGTACAAGACAATTGTCAGTCGGTGATCTCCTATTGTTCTCCTACATCTTCAAAAGCCCCCAATTGATAAAATGATGATTGATGAATGTTTGATGGATGAATGTTGAATTTCATTAAAGACTTCAAAGATCTACTCTTTCACCGCAAAGAAGGCTATAATGCTCCAAAAACCTACCCTTAGATTCTTAGAAGAAGACCCCTTCAAATGAAGAAAGAGAGCTCTTAAGTATGAAACCCTAGATCTTAATTTCATGTTTAGCCTGACCGAGGATTTGAATTTCCTGCTGATATTTTAGGGTTAAGAATTATTATATCATAGGATTGTGCTCCTAAAATTTTGGGGAAAAAGTCGAGGACCATGTGCATTCATGCCAGGGTTTGACCAACTTTTAAGAAAATTTTTGGGGCGGTTAGATATGATGATATTAGAGCGCATCCCAAAGTTATAGTTGATTTCGAGATGTTTTGATATATACAAAATCAGGCCTAAACGGTCAAAATAAGACATAATTAGGGTTTATGATTAAATGATTCATTGGAGGAATAAGATGAAAAGGGGCACACTTAGGGTAAAGGTCTCAACTTTATAATATGTAAAGTGATGAATCATGACCTTAGATTTAATTAAATTAATTAATTAAATGCTTAAAGGGGAATGAGAAATGCAAGATGCAAGACACACTAAGGTGAGTGCTAACCTAAGTGTGAAATTATACTACTCTAGCAAGGGTGTACAATTTACGACACTACATTTAGCCCCCACTTTAGCAGTCTTAGGGTTCCCTAGTCCTCCTAGGGTGCCATGGTCCCAAGGGGGCACCCTAGTCCCCCTAGGGAACCATGGTCGCAGTAGGGCCTCATGGTCCTAGTAGGGTGCCCTGGTCCACTCAGGGTGCCCTGGTCCTTGTTTGGGGTGACCAACGGCGACACGGGATCAGGCGATGAATGTTTAGAATAGATAGCATGATTGCAATGATTGAATGATAATGATGATGATTATTGACCTGATAGAATGTTTTGCATTTTGTAGACATTGCCATACATCCGCGAGCATACCACCGATCTCACCTTCTGGAGCCTTCGGGAGCAGATCCCAAGGCTAACAATGAGAGAGAGGGAGTTGCTACATGTAGTGGGCTTGTGGGATGCAATGACCATGTAGGCCATCAGATTCCATTATGTGATGTTGATGGTGTTGATGGAGAGGTGGGATGCAGACACCTCGATGTTATCGTTACCTGTGGGGGAGATGACAGTCACCCTTGAGGATGTATACCGCATTTTGTGCCTTCCCATTAGGGGAGAGACCATGAGATATTGATCCGACCGGAAAGAGGAGGATTATCAGAGAGAGTAGGTATATTCTATGGGGAGAGTGATACTTAGTGAGACGAGGGCCTGTATCATGGTTAGTTGGCTCCTACATCCTATTAGCGAGGTTCCATTAGTGAGGTGGCTCATGATTGTGACCCTTGCATTAGTCGTGTGCCCTAATGGGCATGACACACATATGCATGGAGGACTTATCTATAGTATTTGAGAAATGGAGAGACATAGGAGGGTATACTATTGGGGTTAGAGCATGCTTGCGCATCTCTATCACGACCTTGGGGAGTATATGTTCAGACAGGGATGCAGCCTGGTGACATGCGTGCTACTACAAGTGTGGATGTTTGAGCATATTACCTGCACTAGGCCTACTGGAGCCCCTATAGACTTGGTTCTAGAGCAGCCTAGGGTATTTTCTTATCCTCTTACCCACAAGTGGTGATTCAATGATCTCCTGCATTGGAGGTTGAGCTTAGATAGATTGACAGTGGGTAGAGTCATATGGAGACCCTACCTCAGGATGTACATGTGGGCAGGGATACATGGGCAGATGTTCAGAATGCAGAGGAATCGTCTACTAGAGGGGCGGTACAACCACATAGTCATTCCCTTCTACTTCGACCGAGTCCGACGGTAGTTAGCGTTTGAGCAATGTGTTCCTACTGATTTTACTATGTACATCTGACACTCATGCATGATGCCAAGGCTATGAGCCATTCCTAGGCCTACCAATGATGAGATCGACATCACAGATTCAGGCGGGTCGAATCAGGACATTGCGATAGACTATAGAGATGATTTGGCCACGCATCGACGGTGCATCACATGGCGGGGGAGGACATCCCTTAGAGCCATCTTCCCAGCAGATTTCCCTAGAGGGAGCCCTAGACCATGGAGATAGTTAGGCATTAGAGAGGGATCTGATACATCCGAGGAGGGCTTAGATGATCAGGCTGACAACGCAGGAGAGGAGGCAGGCAGAGATGGAGGAGGAGGATGACTAGGAGGAGGATGAGTTAGATGTAGTTCCTCATCACTCTAGGGAGGATACCATAGTGCTAGATCCACTGAGTCTCCCATTACAGGCAAAGAAGGACCCTACAAGGGGTCCTGATCCTAGTCCCCCTCAGCCCACACCCACTGTATAGAGACAGTACGAGCATGGAGAGCCTAACAGGTCCTAGTCTTAGGCAGTCACTTTCCACGATCGCTACTAGCGAGATGGAAATCCAGGTAAGGTGTCCAATTATTGATTAATTTATGCATCTTACTTGCTTAGATTTGATGATATAGAATGTTAATGATAATTTTTTTTTCTCTTTATTGCAGCTACCATCTAGGAGTGGCATTCTCTTATTCAGAATGCAGTGACAGACCTCATTGTGATTGCACACATTCCTAGTTCTTCACAGATATCGCACAGATCCCAGAGGAATGCAGGACAACACGGGGACCTTTTCTCTCCTATTCAGATGAATATGGAGGTCCTACAAGAGAGATTGCGATAAACAATGTGACCTAGCAGCATCATAGATAGAGGTAGCCACATGCCGAGGGATTATGATGCAAAGAGATCACGGGAACTCCTCGCAAAGTCACTCGTGGTCCATATTGTGAACACCCCCATGACAAAATTAGGAGGGGGAATCTAGCCACCATCCTACCGCTACTAGTCCTAGGGATAGGAGATGATCTTGATTTATTGATGTATATACTTTGATACTCATGGATATGTTATTTTAATGTTTAAATAATGTATGCATTTCTTAGATTAGAAGTAACATATATTGAGTGATGAACATGTATGTCAAATTTAATTTCCATGTGATTGATTTCTCAATGCTTCATGATTAAATTGATACATGTGTGATTTAATTAAATAACCGAGTATTTAATTAAATGCTACTTTGATGATGTAAAAGAAGAGTGTATTAAGCCTAAGAACTATATGACTAATGTGATTTAATTAACTCTAATTAAACACAACATGATATAATTATACTTAACATAGAATAAATTGTATGACATGATAGCACATATAAAATCTAAATCAATTATAATTTACATAAAATAATCCAAGACAAACAATAAAGTAATGAAACATGCTTGTACAAAACGAAGTAATGTAGACAAAACAATATAACATCATTTAATCTCACATACTTTAATTAAGATATGCTAATATATTACCCAATTTTGAAAAAAGAAAAGATATAGAGGGAGAATAGAAAGAAGACTAGAGAGAGAGAGAGAGAGAGAGAGAGAGAGAGAGAGAGAGAGAGAGAGAGAGAGAGAGAGAGAGAGAGAGAGAGAGAGAGAGAGAGAGAGAGAGAGAGAGAACTAGGCATAGTATCTATGAAGGTGCATAGCATTTATGGGTTCCTTGAGAGGTGTACCATCCACATCTGCTATCCTATAAGCACCTGATCCATAGACCTTGACAACAATGTATGGTCCAAGCCAATTAGGGCTGAATTTTCCTTTCTCCTCAAGTAAGGCATTCACATTGCGTTGATTCTCGTAAAGGACCAAATCACCTACTGAGAAGGAACATTGAATAACCTTATCATTGTAGCTCTGCTGCAAAGTTTAATGATATGTTTGAATATGATCGAGGGTATTTATACACCATTCATCAAGCATCTCAAGTTATTGAATTCTTTGATCTCTATAGGAATCATCATCCACTATACTCCTAAGAGAAACTCTTAGAGAAGGAATTTCTAACTCCAAAGGCATAATGGCATCAACACCATAAACAAGATCATAATTAGTACAACCCATAGAAACATGTACACTCATGTGATAGGCCCTAAGAGCATAGGTTAATTGATTATGCCAATCCCTACCATGCTTGTTTACAGTCTTTCAAACAATTTGTTCAATTATCCTATTAGAAGACCTAGCTTGACCATTTGATTGAGGATAATAAGGTGTAGAAAATTTATGTTGAATATGATATTTCTCGAGAAAATTCTTCACATCCTTATTTTTGAATGATGTTCCATTATCTGAAACTAAGGCAAAAGGTCTCCCAAATCGAGAAATAATGTTTTTGAAAAATGAATTGACAAATTACTTCAGCGATAGTGGATCGAAGAGGAATGGCTTCCACCTACTTGGTAAAGTAATCAATTGTAGTTATGATGAAGGTATGTCCTTGAGATGAGGGAAGAGATATTTACCAACAAGATCCAAACCCCATGTAGAAAAAGGATAAGACAACACTTGAGATCGAAGTTCTTGGGTAGGGGCATGGATCAAATTGCTATGTTTCTGACACTGATTACATCTTTTAATAAATGTAAAGGAATCCTTTTCCATAGTTTGCCAATAATATTTCATTCGAAGCATTCTCTAAACTAAAGATCTATCCCCAAAATGCCCCCCACAAGCACCTGAATGTGCTTCCTCAAGAGCAATACGTATTTCAGCCTTGTTTAAGCATCGAAGGATAAGACCATTATAACCCCTCCTATAAAGAACATTAGAAAGGATAATGTATCTAGCAACCAATTTGTGAATCCTAGCCCTAGTATTCTTATTTGCAGAGTCAGGAAAGGTACCATCACTCAAATGTCTCACGATATGTGAGTACCATTCATCTTATTCTATAATGCAACAATATGCTACATCACTAGGATTATCAGCAATAGCCAAGGTAGTAAGGTTGTGAATAATGAATTTAAGATCTACCAAGGGGTCCTCTAGAGACACGTAGATAAACTATCACAATATTGTGATAGTTTATCTTGCTTAGCTTGATAAACTCTAGCAACTTGTCTTATGATTAGCTAAGAATCTCCATCAATACGTAGATGTTTCACATTCAATGCCAAGGCTACTTTAATTCTATCTATAAGAGCCTCATACTCAACAATGTTGTTGGTACATAAGAAATCAAGACAATATGATAAAGGAATAGGCTTCTTTTTAGGAGAGATTAAGACCACCCCTGCCCCCGATCCTGTACGACACTTAGAGCCATCAAAGTACAATTCCCAAGTGTCATCAACCTTAGTGAAAAAAATGTATTCGTTGAGAAAGGACTTTGGATTAGGTAGGGAGAAGGGTGAAGGAGCATCAACTAAGTAGTCAGTCAATGCTTGACCCTTTCTTTTGTGAGACAAACTTAAGGTCAAACTTGGTCAACATCATAACCCACTTACCTAAGCGTCTGGAAAGGTTAGTTTTGGAGAAAAGATGCTTAAGAGGATCTAATGGATCTCAGCATTCAGGAGATAATGCCTCAACTTTCGGCTTGTAAAGACTAAAGAAATGCACTGTCTTTATATTGCAGAATATCGGACTTCGTAATCGAGTAGAGTGTGGCTTACGTAATAAAAAGTGTATTCTCTACCATCCTTATCACACTGTGCCAATAGGGCTACAAGAGCTTGAGGGGAAGCAATGGCGTATAGAAGGAAAGGCTTAGTAGGATCAACAAGTTCAAGAATAGGAGGATTGGCCAAATAGGTTTTTAGGTCTTCAAATGCTTGACGATAATCCTCATTCCATTGGAAAGTGATATTCTTTTTAAGAAATTGAGTGAAGGGAAAGGTACGATCTCCAAGTTGAGAGACAAACCTACAAATAGCTTGGATATTTCCTTGCAAAATTTTTAGTTGGGAGACATTCCTAGGAGGTGGCATGTTAACAATAGAATCTATCTTCTTAGTATCCACCTCAATGCCATGATGTGAGACTATGAATCCTAATAGTTTTCCACTATCCACACCAAAAACACATTTTTCAGGGATTCAAACTCATGTTATGCTTACGAATTCTCTCAAAGATTTGATGAAGGATCTTAACATGATCTGTATGAAGAACAGATTTGGCTAAGATGTCATCAACATAATCTTCTAAGGTTTTATGCATATAATCATGGAAGATGAGAGTCATAGCACCCTGATAGGTTGTGTCTACATTTTTCAATCTAAAAGGCAACACAATCCAACAAAACGTACGACAAGTGTGGTAAAAGTGGTTTTATATTGATCTTGAGGATTAATAAAGATTCGATTATATCTTGAGAAACCATCCATAAATGATAATAAAGCATGACCTACTACCGAATCCACTATCATATCGATATTCGGGAGGGGAAAGTCATCCTTTAAAGTGGCCTTGTTCAAATCACAAAAAATCCGTACACATCCTAATCTTGTTTTCAGCGTTAGCCACAGCTACAATGCATTGTTGAGGAGCATCTTTTAATTGAGGAAATTCTTTAACTATCTCATTGTTATTTCTTTCTTCCCCAATGTAAGCTTCCATATTTAGACAATAGGGAAAATTGTGGTTATGGTGATAATGAGGAAGGTTGTCATAAGCTCCCAATAATTCAGCTAAGGAATCATTGGTAGACAAAACATCCAAAGCAAAGACACTAAAGGGACACAGTTAATATATTCTAGATACTTTAGCTAGAGAGAAGCAGAAATGACATTAACACTAATAGATGGTCACTTAGAGGCTTTAGTATGCTTGAAAGGATCATAACCAGGCCCAAATATCATATCACAAAAGTCATTTTCCAAGGGAACCTTAATCCCTTGTTCTTGAGCACCACATCCATTTCTATTATATCCACACCTAGCAAGAATGTGAAAACCAAGACCATAAAGGTTAGTCATTTCCAAAGAAGAAGGAGGATTTTCAAAAAGTGAAGGATCAAAATCCTCTAGACCAAAAACTAAGGGAGATGAAGTCTGAGAAGTTGCCACAAAGTTATTACTAATGGCCCAGATAAAGCAGATTTCTTATTAGGTTCTTCTTCTTCTTTCTTCTTTTCAACTTAGATTCTCTAGGGAGAATTATGTATTCCCCTACAAAAGTAGGATTGAAATCAAGAGATCCCCAATCATCTTCTGCAAGAATCTTGTATTCTCAATCATAGAGTCAGGCTGAGAAGACTCTTCCTCAAGAACCTTAGGTCCATTTGAGGAAGTATTGGGGATCAATTCAGATATAGGAGATAAGTTTGATGAAGTGGTCACATTAATCAGAGTAGAAGCTTTAGAGGAATTATGTAGGATAGTTGGGGAAGAATTGATTGAAGAGGATTTAGAACTTGATTTTTGTAATCAAACGTGGAATCTTGTGTCACCTAACAACGTATATGTTGTATTGTTGTAAATAAACTTGATTTTCCTATGCAATATAGAGGGAACAACTTGCATGATATGAATCCAAGGTCTCCCTAGCAAGAAGTTGTATGTCAACTCTCTAGACATGACGTGGATAGGAGTGAGTAAAGCAACATGAGCTACCTTAACACGTAAGGTGATGATACCTAGTGAAGATTTAGCAACATTATCAGAGCCACATATGATGAGAGAATTGGGCTTAATAAGAGATGTATCAACATTGATCTTATGCAACAAGTTAATGCTACAAACATTAATGCTAGAACCATTATCCACTAGTGTTCATTTTATCGCACTATCATTTATGATAACCACAATCATTAGGGGATCAAATTGTTGTTGAATTTCACTAGAGGGCAACTCATCTTGTGTAAACACAATCTGAGCCTTGGGTGCTGAAATAGAGTTAATCAAGGAAGCCATATTATTGGATGTCACTGTGGATGGTACATTCAATGCTTTAAAGGCATGTTGTAGCATTCCATGATGAGCCGAGGAAGTTTGAATCAAATTCCAAAGAGAAATCTTGGCAAGAGTAGCTTTAATATGTTCGACAAGATTGTATTTCTTACCAAGGGTTTGTGAAATATGAGGTGCTTAAGGAAGAATGGGTTGAGGATCAGGTAGAGGAGTTGGAACAACTGGAGGAGGGTTAGGTTGCCTATTATTTCTCATGTTATAGGTATGGGCAACTGCATTATAACTCTCCTTAATTAGTTGTCTATCATAGCTATAAGGACTCTTATTGGGATTCCTTCCTTGAACTATAATGATAGGTTTGTTTGGAGTGCTAAAGGAATCTTGACTATATCCTCCTTGAACCGTGAAAAGAGGTTGATTAGGAAGAGGTGAAACTGGAGAAGGACAATCACCTTGGATAACCAAAAAGAGGTTTTCTATGTCCATTCACATTGATCATATTGATTAACCTTTTAGATGCATTATTCTTGTTTGAAAGTTTAGGCAAAGACATAAAGTCATCAAGGGCATCATCCAATAAAGCATGATCATAGTGATTGAAAGGCTTATCATTGGATTCAAAAGGAGACATAACATCATATAGGGAATCATGGGACTCAACCATGTTGCTAGATCTAATGGAGGAGTTGATAGGAATGTACATGAGAGGAATCATTCATTCAACTTATCTTTCTCATCACCATGAAATGACATAGTAACAAGGTTGATTAATTTTTGGCAAAATTAGGGTTTAGAAGGCTTAGGGTTCAAAAACTCATCTACAACTTCATCTAATTCATCCTTGCTAAAATTATAATTGTAAAGCGGAAAAATCAAACCCTAGTTTCTCTCCCCTCTTCCAACTCCAAGGAGAGAGAAAGGAGGTCACTAGGGTTGACGGTTTTCACTTAGGGGAGACTTTACATTCAAAAGAGGGGTTGAAACCCACAAGATCCAATCCCACGCAATGCAAATTGGATTCTAAATGTGTTTCAAGGGTTAAGACAACAAGGCTACCCTCTTTTGTAAAGAATGTAGATAGAATGATTAAGCTAGGAATGCATAGAAAGTGAGAAAGATTCACTTATAAATAGAGATAGGGATAAAGGATGAAGCTACGGACCTGGAATTAGCAGTAAAATGTCGAGACGGTGCTGTCCTGCAAATTTGAGCAAAAGTTGACGGGACGATGGTGCCCGGTGTGCACACGGTCCTCCGAAAAATCCATGAAACGAAGGGGGATCTGTTCGTCTCTGCACAAGGATTCCAGATCTTCAATTATAGCCGCGTACCTGCAACCTACACATAGAAAAGCAAAGACGATTAGGGGGTTAGGGATTAGGGGTTTGCCCTTAGGTCAAACCCCAGTTTTGGAATTAACCAAGAAATGAGAAATGCTGTAAATGTAAATGTTTGTAATGTAAAACAAGTACTAGTACCTTGTTGTAAGGATGTTTGTATCCTTATATGTGAAGGTATAGATGTTGTTGTATGTTGTATGTTGTATGTTGTATGTTGTAAGTGATCTCCTCTTCAATGGTTGAATCCTTGACTTGAATGCAACACTTAGCCTTGAATGGAGACTTAGAATTATCAATTGCTCGAAGGAATGCTTGAATGCTTGAATGCTTGAATGTTTGAGTATCATTTCCACGCTTTTTCCATCTTACCATCTTCTTTTCAAAATGGGAGAGGAAATGTAGTTTATATACTTGTCAATTAGGGTTAAAAGACTGATTTTTCTGACCATGGCCCGACAAGGAAAGATAATTTTCCAATTTGCAAACAAAAAGACCTGAAGCCCCAAAGGAGACCGGGCCCAAAATAGGGCCAGGGACCAGGGCGCTGGGCACTCTGGTCCCACCTCCTGGGATAGCAGGGTGCAAGGAGGATCAGGCCAAGGTGCAAGAAAATGCAGTTTTTGATGTCGTGGACAAGTTTCGGGGTCTCCATTCAGGTTCCGTGTTGCATCGCCATCGTGAAGACCCAAATGCAGTCAAAATTGTAAGTGTCACAATTTTAGGACGCTACATTTAGCCCCCACTTTAGCGGGAGTATAAGCGTATGCTCATACTTCTGGTAAAGTACAAGGAAACAACATTGAAAGACTTTCACCACGTCAAGGAGGCAAGATACACCAAGCCCCCAGTGGACTAAGGATCTTACGACTTCGATTGACAAAGTAAAAGGGAAGATCACAAGGGAGAACCATGACTGTCAGTAGTAAGGTTCCCTCACTATGAGTCATGCAAGAGAAATACCAAAAATTTTCAAGGCAAAGCTAAGTTCGCCAAGAAATTTTCAAGTATCCTGAAGGGATAGATAGGGTGTATGCCCCCTACGTTAAAGTGATCACACACGCCTCAACGGGGGTGATTGCTTTAACGTAGTGATACATAAGAAATGAGAAGGGAAAGGAGCACATTATCACAAAGATTTAGCCCCCAAGTGTGAGATAAACCCAAGGATAATAGACACAAAACACAAAGCACGAGGTGACTTCGCTTTCCTCGGGGTCAGTATGCTGTATGATAATTCATATATATCATATGTATGTATGCATAATTGTTCTTCATTCCCCAATCAAGGAAGGTCACCTAGAAGAAGGGAACACGTGTGTCTTTTGAGTCAACATGAGAGAGACCAAAAGAGATCTCAATGCTTTGCATCATCCTCAAGTAGACAACACTAAGGACAACAAATAGATGAATGAGAATAACATATAGAAGAAGTAATAAAAGAGAAGAGGAGAGAATCTGCTATGCTAATGAAACTAGTCTAGCATGTCATCTACCCCCCGATCTTGCTGATCAATGTTTCGGAAAGGCAGGGAACATGCTAGAGGAGGAACATCCAACACAGTAGATGGAGCTATCACAAGATCCAAACAAGGGCTATGTTCATGTTCCAAGCCACGTTGTTCTTGTCTAGGAGCTAGGATAAGTGCTTTAGAAAATTCGTTAGATAGATGGTTATCAACATCAACAATTTCATATTCACTATCAGAAGCAAGAGAAGTAACCTTTTCATCTATATCATCATCAAGATTTATAAAAATAGGATCTTTAACTCACACAGGATCAAGACCATCATGCATCTTATGTTGAGGAGATTTTGGCTCAATTTCTGATTGAGGAGAAAATGGAATAATGCTTGTTGAAGGTGTTTTTGGAGATTGTAAAGTTTGAGAAGCGGCTGCTTGAGCCCTAAGATGATGCTTTCGTCGGCGTTCACGTGCAGAACGATTCCATCTAGTCTTAGTAGGAAGTGGAGAAGATTGAGGAGGAGGAATGTTCTCATCCTTATCACTTGGGTGTTTAGGTTGTGGTCTCTTAGGCTGGATAATAGGAGAAGAAGAAGGTCTCTTCTCTCTATAAAAGGAAGGAGGAGGAACTGCTCCGTATAAAGGAGGAATGTTTGGTTTAGGAAGGAGACCAAGTCCATCATGACGAGGAGGTATAGGTCTACTTTAAGAAAGTTTATTAGGCATAGACATAGTCACATCCATAGGAACGGGTTGGGAATCTTCTTGAGTAAAGATATTAGTTTTATCTTTCAAAGGAAGAACTTCCTTCTCAAGAACGATAGGAATATCCAGTTTGGGTGTTCTAGGTTCACTTAGAGATAGGATCATATTTGTTTTCCACTTTTGATAAGATTTGAAAAGATGATCACTTCGCGGGGGAAGAGATTGGAATTGTTTAGGCCAAAAATAATCAATAGGAACGCTAGAAGTTCTTTCAGCTGGTTTAAAGAGACTATGATTGATAGTAACAACTTCACCATTATGGGGAAATTTCAAACACTTGTGAATAGGAGAAGCAATAGCTTTCATGGAAGATAGCCAAGGATAGCCAAGCTTCACATGAAATTGTTCAGAAGAAGGAATAATAGCAAAGTTCACATCAAGGGATTTGTTATGGACCTCAATAGGTAATGTAATAGAACCAATTGCAGGAGAAGAAAATGCATCAAATAATTTCACAACCACATCTGTTTTGTCATAGATCACTTGATTCAATTGCAAAGTAAAAAGAAATTCATCAGTAATAACATTAACCATGCACGAAGGATCAATAAGCACTCCACGACAAGGTGTATTCTTGACTTTTGCAACTATGTATAAAGGACCATCAGGTGCTCTGACAGTTTCACTAGAATCAAATGTGATGGAAGGTTCTTTAAGGTTTTCTTGCTGCTCTACAAAGTTAATCACATTCAGAGTCATAGACACAAGACCATCAGATGAGAGAGAGGAATCATTAGTCTCAATCGCATTAGAGGTATGAGAAGGTAATGGATCAGTAAAAATCTGAAGATTTTGGTTAGGAGGAGCTACAGATGTGTTGCCTTTATCATTCACTCCAGAAACAAAGATAGTATTATTATCAATCAAATCTTGAATTTTACCCTTTAAAGCAAAACATTTTTCAGTATCATGCCCAGGTTGATGATGAAATTGACAAAAAGATTTGTTATCAAAATAAGGTGAATTAATCTTTGCAGGATCAATTTGCCTTATAGGAGGAAGAGTAAGCACATTTTGTTCCAATAACTTATTCATAATACTATTCAATGATTCATTCAAAGGAGTAAACTTTCTTTCTTTCTTGAAAAACTTAGAAATAGGAGGCACACCTGATGCTGCATTCACATTGTTGTTGATGATGTTTTCATTGAATTTGATGGAATCTCTGTTCGGTTTAAACTTCCCAAATGGTTGTTGACTACTATCACCCTTATCACTCGGAGCCATAGGATGTGATTGTTCCATTTGACTCACAGTCAGTTGATAATTGTGAAGAGTTGCACACAACTGTTGGAAAGAAGTAAACTCAGAAAACAGAAGTTTGTCTTGAATATCTTTTTGTAAATTAGAAATAAAGATTCTTTGAATATCATTGTCAGGTACTGGAAAAGAAATTTGAGTATACAAATGCTTATATCTACCAATGAAATCAGTCACTTTTTCTTTAACACCTTGTTTACAATGCATTAAATCAATCAAAGTAACTTTAGGACTTATATTGTTTTGAAATTGTTGAATAAAAGCATTCGCAAGTTGTTCGAAAGAAGTAATAGAATAAGAAGGCAACGAACAATACCATTGTAGGGCTTTGTCTCTTAATGTTCTAGTAAACAGTTTTGCAAGCAACCTTTGGTCATAAGCAAAATTAGTACATATTGTTTGAAAAGTCTTAACATGTGTTAGAGGATCACCTTTACCATTATAAAGCTCCAAATGCGGGATTTCAACATGTTTAGGAGGAATAGCTCGAACAATGTCAAGAGAAAGTGGGCTCGCAACCTCAAATGTGGGTACACTAAACTTAGATTGATTCATAGAGGCAATTTGTTGCTGCAAGGAAGAGACGGTTTGTGCAAGATTGTTAATGGTCACTTCAGTCGAAGAATTCATATTAGATGTGTTAGATTGAGATGGAGGTGTTATGTTATTGAAAGAAGGTAAAGATTAAGGTGGCGGGACACTATGATAGTTAATCATAGGAGAGGATTGGAAAGGAGGATCACTACAAGGAGGAATGGAATGGTTGAATGAACTGCCCCCTTGCGTCATGTTCATTTGTGGAGATGTAATAGGAACACTCATTGAAGGAATGAATGAGGAAGTCGGATTGAATGAAGGCAGAGGGTTAGTTGAAGAAGAAGGATTGCCCCCATGACTGGTGATCATAGGTGGAATGTCTTGTATAGAAGTAGCCATTATGTTTGATGTAAAGGTAGGTATGCTAGCAATAGAAGTTGTCAAAGGAATAGAATGATTGACTTGAGTGGGAGGTTGTGTATAACCTAAAGTTTCAGCACAACTCTTTATAGGCATCACATTCGAATCCACAATGTGTGCAATACCACGCAGAATATCAATTCCATTCTTATCACTTTGAAGCATATGTTTTAGACCCTCAATTAAAGGAAGAGCTTGACTATCGGGGTATTCTTGAGACATCCATTATCAAAAATCATCAAATTGATTATCCAATTTTGAAAGTTGTTCTACAGAAACCTCATGGAGAGCTTCTTCATCATTAGGAGGATTAGAGGAATTACCCATGTCCTCATTAAAAAGGCTATTCAAATTAGGTTCCATCTCCTCAGTAATTAAACCTCGGAAAGACTTAATTCTAAGGCTTCGTCTAACGGGAATAGTGTAAGTAGGGCTTATTGTTGTAAAACTCATGCACTAGAGAGGGAGAGAAGATTTTGAATTTAGAGGTAGCAAATTTCAGTAAAATCAGCCAATCTTCTAGATTTAGGCTATTAAATGCAATCACGACAATCTCCCGAAATTTCGGAAAAAATGTCAGGGACCGTGGCACTCGGAGTGCACACAGTCCTCGCAACTTTTTTTGAAATTTGCAGGGATGAAAGTTATGATGATTTTAAAGCTAACCTGAAAAAATTGAGTGATTTTACAATCTGTAGATAGGCCAAATTAAAGTTGTAATCTCAAAATTGAACCCTACCAAGATTGTCGAAAAATGCAAAATTTAAATTTTGAAAAAGAGAGGGAAACTGAAATTTTGAGTTTTATGATTTTAGAGGGAGTACCAAAAGCAATGCAAGTTTTGAAATTTAAAAGTTGACTCAATTTCACGCAAAATTCAATTTTGAAAGCGGAAATCAAAAAAGTTGTAATTAAACACTTAATTTCAAAAGTCACAAATTGCAAGAATTTGAATGAAGCACTGAAATTTCGAATGAATGCAAACACACTTTTCAGATTTAGGACAGTAAGAACACAATTTTGACACAAAATTTCAATTTCACCAATTTTTGAACGATTAGGAGTCTTAATCCAAGCAATCACTAGACCAACTTTGACTGTAATTTTGAAAGTGTTATAATTGATAAAATCAGCCAAAATTCTGGATTTTAGCAGAAAAATACAGTAAGATCTAGCTCCCGAAATTTCAAAAAAAATGTCAGGGACGATGGCGCTCGGAGTGCACACGGTCCTCGCAACTTTTTTCCAAATTTTCAGGGATGAAAGATATTATGATTTTATTGCGGAATCCAAAGTTATAGCTGATTTTGAGATGTTTTGATCAGTGAAATTGTCGGACAAAGGTTGAATCAAGAGGGTTTCAAAAATTAGGGTTTTGACACTTAACCACTTAATTTTCAGAATTAAAGCACAAATATGAATTGATAATTTGTAGTAGAAGGGTAGATCTGAAACAAGCATTAATAATTAAACATTTCGCAAGCTCAATTAGTAAAAAGAAAATTTAGGGTTTTTATGCAATTAACCTCTAAAATTTGCAAAAGATCAAACATGGAAATGTAATCAAGGAATCCAATTTTCAGATCTAACCATGAATAATCAGAAAGGATGTTCACGTCGGGTTCACCAAAATGTAAAGCGGAAAAATCGAACCCTAGTTGCTCTCCCCTCTTCCAACTCCAAGGAGAGAGAAAGGAGGTCACTAGGGTTGACGGTTTTCACTTAGGGGAGACTTTACATTCAAAAGAGGGGTTGAAACCCACAAGATCCAATCCCACGCAATGCAAGATTGGATTCTAAATGTGTTTCAAGGGTTAAGACAGCAAGGATACCCTCTTTTGTAAAGAATGTAGATAGAATGATTAAGCTAGGAATGCATAGAAAGTGAGAAAGATTCACTTATAAACAGAGATAGGGATATAGGATGAAGCTGAAGACCTAGAATTAGTAGTAAAATGTCAAGACGGTGCTGTCCTACAAATTTGAGCAAAACTTGACGGGACGATGGCGCCCGGCGTTCACACGGTCCTCCGAAAAATCCGCGAAACGAAGGGGGATCTGTTCGTCTCTGCACAAGGATTCTAGATCTTCAATTATAGCCGTGTACCTGCAACCTACACATAGAAAAGCGAAGACGATTGGGGGGTTAGCGATTAGGGGTTTGCCCTTAGGTCAAACCCCAGTTTTGGAATTAACCAAGAAATGAGAAATGCTATAAATGTAAATGTTTGTAATGTAAAACAAGTACTAGTACCTTGTTGTAAGGATGTTTGTATCCTTATATGCGAAGGTATAGATGTTGTTGTATGTCGTATGTTGTATGTTGTAAGTGATCTCCTCTTCAATGGTTGAATCCTTGACTTGAATGCAACACTTAGCCTTGAATGGAGACTTAGAATGATCAATTGCTTGAAGGAATGCTTGAATGCTTGAATGTTTGAGTATCATTTCCACGCTTTTTCCGTCTTACCATCTTCTTTTCAAAATGGGAGAGGAAATGTAGTTTATATACCTGTCAATTAGGGTTAAAAGACTGATTTTTCTGACCTTGGGCCGACAAGGAAAGATAATTTTCCAATTTGCAAACAAAAAGACCTGAAGCCCCAAAGGAGACTGGGCCCAAAATAGGGCCAGGGACCAGGGCGCTGGGCGCCCTGGTCCTGAAGGACCAGGGTGCTGGGCGCTCTGGTCCCACCTCTTGAGTAGCAGGGTGCAAGGAGGATCAGGCCAGGGTGCAAGAAAATGCAGTTTTTGATGTCGTGGACAAGTTTCGGGGTCTCCATTCAGGTTCCGTGTTGCATCGCCATCGTGAAGACCCAAATGCAGTCAAAATTGCAAGTGTCGCAATTTTTGAATGCTACAATAATACAAAAAATTACATACATCATCAAAAGAATGAACATCTTGCAAATAGAAATCTGATATTTTGAAATGGAAATTGCATGAAACTTAAACACGCAAGGAAAATGAAAGAAACCTATCTCATTTTTTTTAATGTTTTGAAAGCAAATGAAATAAAATAGATCTAGATATAACAATGCAATGCAATGAAAATGAAATTGGATTCATGTCGGGTTCACCAAAGATGTTTAGGGGAAAAAGAGAGACAGAGTATGGAAACCCTAATCCCACTCTCATACACACTCATGGAATACGAAAGAGCCTAGGGAGGTAACACACTTTAGCTAATTTTTATGAGGAAGAAAGGGTCATGGATTATCTCTTAGGTTTTCTATTCCTTTTCTATAAATGAGAGTGAGGAATGATGCAAGAATGCAATCTAACCTAGAATAAAAGTAAGCAAGCAAACCCTAATCCGAGAATGTAGATCAAAGGAAAACTGATACACTGCTGAAAAGTACAGATCAAAAGGCAAAATCAGAGGCGCACCTATTTCTAAAATTTGAGTAGAAATGTCTGGCACCAGGGTGCCATGTCATTGTCTTGATTCTGTAATTTTGGAGCTGCAATTGACATGAGGGATTATGTAGCCTGCAAAGTCTTGTTCTGCCAAGTCCTGTTGACAGAGGGCAGGACCATGGTGCCACACCACTATCCTAGGAAGGACCAGGGTTCCACACCCTTGTCCTTGGGGATTTTACTGAGATATGTAACCCAAAACTATCCTTGTGTGCTCTTCCGATCCCAAAACTTCCAGCGACACTCAGATTCGAACCTATACCTAAAGCTAAAAATAGGGTTTTGCCTTAGTCAAACCCCTATGTTGGTGATTTCCACCTCCATAAATAGCTAGTAATGTACTGAAAATGTGTGTGCAAGATCCTAAGATGAAAGTAAACAATCTAGAGCAACCCTAAAGAGTAAACCCTAATTGCTTATAATTGACAAAGTCAATGCTCTAAATGCAAAGTGATCTAAAGCATGAATATGAATCAAAATGACTCTTATACAAAGACATGGAAACAACATGAATCCATACCCAACCCCAAGGGAGAGGTACAAGCCAATCGTCAGTCACTGATCTCCTATTGCTCAATTACATCTTCAAAAGCCCCCAATTGATAAACTGATGCTTGATGAATGTTGAATGTTGTTGAAGACTTAAATTATCTACTCTTTCAGTGAAAAGAAGGCTCTAATGATCCAAAAAATTTCCCTTAGATTCTTAGAAGAAGACCCCTTCAAATGAAGAAAGAGAGCTCTTAAGTATGAAACCCTAGATCTTAATTTCATGTTTAGGCCAACCTAGGATTTGAATTTCCCGCTGATATTTTGGGGTTAATCATTATTATATCATAGGATTATGCTCCTAAAATTTTGAGGACCATGTGCATTCCCACCATGGTCTGACCAACTTTTCAACAAATTTTTGGGGCCATTAGATATGATGATATTAGAGTGCATCCCAAAGTTACAGTTGATTTTGGGATGTTTTGATATGCAAAATTAGGCCTAAATGATCAAAATAAGACACAATTAGGGTTTATGATTAAATGATTTATTGGAGGAATAAGATGAAAAGGGGCACGCTTAGGGTAAAGGGCCCAACTTTATAATATGTAAAGTGATAAATCATGACCTTAGATTTAATTAAATTAATTAATTAAATGCTTAAAGGGGAATGAGAAATGCAAGATGCAAGACACACTAAGGCGGGTGCTAACCTAAGTGTGAAATTGTACTACCCTAGCAAGGGTGTACAATTTATGACAGTACAATAATTTAAAATAGAAAATTTAAATATATACATAAAATAGCTCTTCATTACATAAAATAACTTAAGATATTTGTCACATATTTTATTTGAAATATTTAAAATATATATACTCATTTATATAGTCAAATTACTATAGATATCTTATATTGAAGATATCTATGTAAGAAATGTTCATCAATCAATTTGTGACTTATTATATTTAAATTATATGTTTCAGTTAAAAATTATTTTATTTTATTTTGGCGAAAGTGGCAAGCCACTGATATATTATTAATATAGGTAATAAAATTGGTTCACGGGCTCTTGGAGGAAAGAAACAACAAAAAAACCTCCAATCCTAGCCCAAAAATGCAAGTAACATAATAATGGGAAAGACAAAGCACCCCCTGCCCACCAACCACCACCCCCCAAATACTGTTGGCATTATGTGAACGGGTATGAGGACATGATGACATTGTATGTTGTAATTGATGTCAATATACTGAACAGAGAACCGGTATGTTACCTAGAACCGGTATATGTAAGAACCAATATAACATTGTGAACTGGTATATGTGCCAAAGTGAAGCGGTATGTTTGTTCAAGATGAACCAGAATATTGGTATGGGAACCGGCACAAGAAAGCTTTTTATGACTACTGGTTGGTAGTCTCAACTTCAGGGTTTCCGGTTGAAGTGCTTCAAGCTTGTGTGACTCAACCGATGACTTTGTGTGATGAGTTAGCATTGAAACAAAGAATAGATCATGTTGCCACATTAGTCTTGTGCGCATGAAGGATCTTGCATGAAGGAGATTGTTCCTATCTACCTTAGGAATATGTGAAGTCTGTAAATGGTGAAACGCATGATGGGTTATCAGCCACCATGAAAGTGGTAGAAAATGAATGATGGAGAACATCTTGAGATCGGTTCAAGACTGTTGCATTTAATGCAATGTGCTCAATGGTCAGGATTGAACCATTTGAATTGCTTAACCTAACAGGTTTAGGGCTTAGTGTTTATGCTACTGACCTATTTGTTTCCTATAAGGTCAATGTTGTGTTTCTTTCTGAGGTTGTTGGCAAAAGTTGTGTGTGTGTGTATCCAAGTGAAGTGATAAGTGATTCTTGCCAGACTAGAGGAGAGAAGTGATACCTACAGAGTATAAGTGTAGAAGGTGAAGAGGAGCTAAAGTGGATCTGCATTGGCATTGAGTGTTGTTACCAGATCATTGTAATACCTATTGATCTCTAACCACTTCAACAGTTGAGAAATCCCTTAATAGGGTAGCTTTAACTGGCTTACTGGTAAATCCTTTAACAGGGTGACTCAAAACCATTGAGTTCTTGAAATCCTCTAACAAGGCAGCCTTTAATCGGGTTTAACCGTTAATCGGGTATTCTAGCCATCCCGTAACCGGGTGATCCCTAACAGGATCGGTTCCTAACAGAACCTATTGTATCAATCTTTAACCGGACAAGGCTCCTAACAGAGCGGACTTCTAAAGAGTTCAAAAACATCTTGTGGGTATTCATCCCCACCGTGGTTTTTCCCAGTTGGGTTTCCACGTGAAAAAAATTTGTGTGTCATGTGTGGTGTTATTCATGTGATGGCTTAGGTGATTTGTGTCTAAAGGTAAATCATGTTGATCTAGCTGTTTACATATTTTTGATGATAGATTACCTGTTCATGCACTAGGGTGAAATGGAAATGAAGTATTAGATTGTATGAAAAGATAAGTGTCAATTGGTTTATGCTTGTCTTAGTTATTTTGGGTTTTGTCAGTTGTACTCTGTTTAAGACCGGTGTTATTGTTTGCTTGCCAAAGCAAAGTGTTTGTTGACAAACCGGTTTTAGTAAAGTGTTTTTGCCTATACTGATTCACTCCCCCCCCCTCTCAGTACTAGTTTGGTACTATCCATTCATCATTGAGTTATCAATTGGTACTAGAGCATCCTGCAGGTCCTCTGTGTTATAAGCTTAACTGCTTGAGGACAAGATCCTAGTCTAATGATGAAGAGGGAAGGTCCAAAGTTCAACAAAGATAATTTCAATATATGGAAAGACAGAATGATGATATACATCAGAAGCATGGGTGCTCAACACTGGAGCTATGTTGAGAATGCTTATGTTTCCCCTACCGGTACTCTCATCGATGACCAAAAGAGAGAGATGCAAGAGAATGGGCAAGTCATGGAAGCCCTAATTAGTAGTTTATCTGACATTGAGTTTATTGCTGTCCAAGATAAAGTAAATCCCAAAGAAGTATGGGATACTCTTGAAAACATCTATGGCGGTGATGAGCATGTAAAATAAGCTAAGGAAGAAAGCCTTAGAAGGAAGTTTGAAGACATGTGGATGGTTGAAGGTGAGACCATTTAACAATATGGAATGAGAATCAAAACTGTTGTCAGAGATATCAAGAGTGCAGGTGGTAAAATGGAAGATTCCACTGTGGTAAGCAAAGTTATGAGATCCTTATTACTGGTCTATGCAATAAGGGTTGCTGCTATTTAGGAGTTGAGATCAATAGATAAGACTAAGGTATCCCTAGACTCCATTATTGCAAAGTTGACAACCTATGAGCTAAATAGTTTTGATGACAATGTTCAAAAGACTGAATCAACTTTTAAAGCTTCTGTTGTACCATCTAGAAAAAGAAAAGGAGCAAGCACCAGTGATGAACCAAGATAGTGCAGAGAAATGGATGATGAGGAGATTCTGATGGAATTTGAAGCTCTTCTTGCCAGGAAACTTCCTAAAGGAACTGGTAAATACAGAGGTAAGATCCCTTTGAAATGCTTTTCTTGTAACTAGATAGGACATATTGTTGTAAACTATCCTAATGGTGACAACAAGGACAAACCGGAAAGGTTCAATAAGTTCAAAGGAGAAAACCAGAGAAACTATTTTGTGGTAGTTGATGAAGGTGTCACAGATGAGGAATCAGAAGATGAAGAAAATGAAGATATTGTGTTTGTTACTGTCAAGGAAGATGTGTCAAACAAGAAGGCTCTTGTCTCCCGCTTTGATAATTCCAATGAGTGGATTATTGATAGTGGCTGTTCTCACCCTATGACTGGTGACCGGAGCAAGCTTCTATCCTTGGAAGAGTATGATGGTGGTGTGGTTCTCTTTGGTAATGATGCACCATGTATGGTCAAAGGCAGAGGGTCCATCTCTCTGAATGGAAAGAGCAGTGCTGACAATGTGTACTAGGTTGATGGTCTCAGACGCAACCTTCTAAGTGTTGCCCAACTGAATGATAGTGGTCTCACTCTAGAATTCAAGAATGGAGTGTGCAAAATCAAAGGAAAGAATGGTGAATTGATGGCCACCGGCATGCAGACTAAAGGTAACCTATTTCAGTTGAATGCAAATATTAGTACTTGTCTTATGGCCAAGTTCAATGACAGCTGGATATGGCATAGGAGACTCTGCCATGTAAACTTTGATAACATTGTGAAGGCCAGTAAGATCAAGGCAGTTAGAGGGTTGCCAGTGTTGAGCAAACTGGAAAATACCTTGTGCAGAGAATGTCAACTAGGGAAAATGTCTTCCTCAACCTTTAAAGGTAAACCTTTCACTGCTGACAATTTACTTGATCTTGTGCATATTGATTTGTGTGGTCCTATGAAAACTAGGAGTGTGCAGGGTGATAGATACTTCATGATTCTCATTGATGACTTCTCAAGAATGATGTGGGTTACACTCTTGAAAGATAAGTCTGAAGCTTTTGGAAAGTTCAAAGCTTTCAGAGCATTAGTGGAGAAGGAAAGTGGTAAAAGGATCAAGTGCCTTAGAACTAATCAAGGAGGGGAATTCACTTCTAGTGAATTCAATAAGTACTGTGAAGAAAATGACATCAAGAGGCAACTATCTACCCCCCAAACTCCACAGCAGAATGGCTTAGCAGAGAGGAATAACTAGACTATGGTTGAAGCAGCAAGAACAATGCTGATTCAAGGAAAGGTTGCTCACACCTTTTGGAGAGAACTAGCGAGCACTGCAGTCTACACAATGAACTAGGTACTCATCAAGAAAGGTAAGGATAAAACTCCTTATGAGTATTGGACCGGTAAGACACCTATGGTTAGCTACTTTAGAGTGTTTGGTAGCAAATGTTACATCAAGAGGAGGGAAGACAAGAGCAAATTTGATCCGAAATGTGATCAGGGAATATTCCTAGGGTATTCCACCAAGAGAAAAGCTCTCAAGTGTTTCAATAATAGGACTCAGAGAATTATGGAAAGCATCAATGTGAGAGTTGATGAAACCTCTGAGAAAACTGGGGAAACCGGCAGTGAGCAAGCAGTAAATGAACCGGTTGTAACCTTCTGGGAACTGGTTGCCAATCAACCAAGTACCAGAACAGTGTTCCTACACCGGTAGATGTAGATGCTAATACTGATGGAGAAGAGGATGAAGAAGAAAAGCAAGAGGAATCTATTAAGACCATTCCTCAGTATGTCAAACTGAATCATGTTCCTAAGCAGATCATAGGAGATAAGGATGCAGGAATCCTTACAAGAAGAAAGGTCAGAGAAAACTCATGTATGATATTTGAATTTGAGCCTAAATCATTCAAAGAGGCACATAAAGATGAAGACTAGATCAAGGCAATGGAAGAGTAACTTGACCAGATAGAAAAAAATGGTACATGGTCTTTGGTACCCAGACCGAAGCATAAAAATGTCATCGGTACCAAATGGGTTTTCAGAAATAAGTTGAATGAGGATGGCACAATGATTAGAAACAAAGCCAGACTAGTGTGTAAAGGATATGCCCAAGAAGAAGAAGAAGACTATGGACAAACCTTTGCTCCTATAGCCAGATTGGAAGGAGTTTGTATGCTTCTTGCATATGCAGCTTTTAAAGGATTCAAAGTATATCAAATAGATGTAAAATCTGCATTCCTAAATGGTGTACTTGAAGAGGAGGTGTATATAGAGCAACCAAATGGGTTTGCCCTATCTGAAGATAGTGCCATGGTGTGTAGGCTACATAAAGCCTTATATGGTCTAAAGAAGGCACCTAGAGCATGGTATGAACATCTGCACTACCATCTTGTGAAAATTGGATTTGAGAGAACAAGCGAAGATAGCAATATCTACTTGAAATCTGAAGGAGATCGGATCCTGATTGGTGAGGTACTTGTTGATGACATTATCTTTGGTGGAGATGACAAGATGAGTCATGAGTTTGTAGATGTGATGAAGAAAGAGTTTGAGATGTCACTCATAGGGGAGATTAAGTTCTTCATTGGACTGTAGATTCTACAGATGAAAGATGGAGTCTTTATCACTCAGTCCAAGTATGTCAAAGAGGTGTTCAAGACCTTTGGCATGGAAGATAGCAAACCGGTTGGTACACTGATGGTGACCGGTTGTAAACTATCCAAAGAGGATGACTCAACATTGGTTAATGAGAAGGAATACTAATTAATGATTGGTAAGTTGCATTATGTAGTGCATAGCAGACTGGATATTGCACATGCAGTTGGCATTACTGCAAGGTTCTAGAAAAGTCCAAAATAATCCCACTTGGTTGCAGTCAAGCAGATTCTTAGGTATCTGAAGGGAATAGTTGACTATGGATTGTGGTATCCATATAGCAATGATTTCAACTTGAAAGTATTCACAAATGCTGATTGGGTAGGTAATGTGGATGACTGGAAGAGCACAATCGGTGGTGTATTCTTTCTTGGTGGTAGACTGGTCTCATGGATGAGTAAGAAGCAGAGTTGTATCTCTCAGTCTACAGTGGAAGCAAAGTATGTTGCAGCTTTCATGAACCACACTCAGACAATCTGGATGAAGCATGTATTAAATGGTTTCGAAATTTCTGTATCTGAACCAGTAAGCATATTTTGTGATAACACAAGTGCTATCCATATTTCAAAGATTCTGGTTTTACATTCTAGAACCAAGCACTTTGAGCTTAAGTATCATTTCTTGAGGGAAAAGGTTTAGAACAAAGAGATTGCACTGGAACATGTTTCCAGTAAGGAGTAGTTAGAAGACATATTCACCAAGCCTCTCCCAAAGGCTACATTTACATACTTAAGAGGTGAATTAGGGGTGCTGCCCCTTTAGGAGGTGAACTAATGGTATATGCTCCACATCAGTCAGGTATTGCATAGTCAAATTTTTTTTGGATTGATGTGATTGAAGGATGGTACTCCTCAGGGGCAGTAGCATAATGGAACGGGGAAGCTTGTGCCTCCACTTTGGCATTGTTGTAAAAGGGGGAGAAGAAGTGAAGTGGAGAAGATATTTGCAGAAACTGGGGGAGAAGATGTGAAGCAAAGAGATATCTTTGTATATTACCATCAATGCCAAAGGGGGAGATTGTTTGCATTATGTGAACCAGTATGAGGACATGATAACATTGTATGTTGTCATTGATGTCAATATGCTGAAGAGAGAACCGGTATGTTACCTAGAACCGGTATATGTAAGAACAGTATAACATTGTGAACCGATATATGTGCCAAAGTGAAGTGGTATGTTTGTTCAAGATGAACCAACATGTTGGTATGGGAACCGGCACATGGAAGCTTTTTATGACTACCGGTTGGTAGTCTCAACGTTAGGGTTTCTGGTTGAAGTGCTTCAAGCCTGTGTGACTCAACCAATGACTTTTTGTGATGAGTTAGCATTGTAACGAAGAATAGATCATGTTGCCATGTCAGCCTTGTGCACGTGAAGGATCTTGCATAAAGGAGATTGTTCCTATCTACCCCGGGAATGTGCGAAGTCTGTAAACAGTGAAATGCGTGATGGGTTATCAGCCGCCATGAAAGCAGTGGAAAATGAACAATGGAGAACATCTTGAGATTAGTTTAAGACTGTTGCATTTAATGCAATGTGCTCAATGGTCACGATTGAACCATTTGAATTGATTAACCTAATAGGTTTAGGGTTTAGGGTTTATGATACCGACCTATCTATTTCCTATAAGGTCGATGTTGTGTTTCTTTCTGAGGTTGTTGGCAAAAGTTGTGTGTGTGTGTGTATCCAAGTGAAGTGATATGTGATTCTTTCCAGACCAGAGGAGAGAAGTGATACCTGTAGAGTATAAGTTCAGAAGGTGAAGAGGAGCTAAAGCGGATCTACATTGGCATTGAGTGCTATTACCAGATCATTGTAATATCTGTTGATCTCTAACCACTTCAACAGTTGAGAAATCCCTTAACAGGGTAGCTTTAACCGGCTTACTATAAATCCTTTAACAGGGTGACTCAAAACCATTGAGTTCTTGAAATCCTCTAACAAGGTAACCTTTAACCCGGTTTAACCCTTAAGCAGGTGATCCCTAACAGGATCGGTTCCTAACAGAACCTATTGTATCAGTCTTTAACCGGACAAGGCTCCTAACATAGCGGACTTCTAAAGAGTTCAAAAACATCTTGTGGGTATTCATCCCCACTGTGGTTTTTCCTAGTTGGGTTTCCACGTGAAAAAAATCTGTGTGTCATGTGTGGTGTTATTCATGTGATGGATTAGTTGATTTGTGTCTAAAGGTAAATCATGTTGATCTAGCTATTTACATATTTTTGATGATAGATTACCTGTTCATGCACTAGGGTGAAATGGAAATGAAGTATTAGATTGTATGAAAAGATAAGTGACAACCGGTTTATGCTTGTCTCAGTTATTTTGGGTTTGCTAGTTGTACTCTGTTTAAGACCGGTGTTACTATTTGCTTGCCAAAGCAAAGTGTTTGCTGACAAACCAGTTTTAGTAAAGTGTTTTTGCCTGTACTAATTCACCCCCCCCTTCTCAGTACTGGTTTGGTACTATCTGTTCATCATTGAGTTATCAAATACATGTGTGAAACTAATTACATCAAAAGATGCTATATGCATCAGATCTAATGATACGGTTAAAGTCATGGACTTATGCCCAAATATTAAAACATATGTTAAAAACCGCAACATCTCAAACTTTAGAAAATGACCTTATCGGTCATTGAGAATCATGTTGTTTTTGTATACTAGTTAGCTTTCTTGTTCACCAGTTCACTATGTAGCTAACTCTGCTACTGGTTAGTCTAAACCGGTTGGGATGGCAAAACTAGTTAGGCTATATTGGTTATGCTAAACTGGTAAGGATACCGATTGAGCTTTATCAGATACATTATACTAGATAGATTATAACAGTTTGACAATATCGGTTATGCTATACCGGTTGGGCTAAACTGGTAAGGCTATACCAGAAACCAAAAGTAGGGCACTTACTAGTTATCATTTGAAAATTTCCCCCTTAATCTTCTAAAAAGATCCCAGTTAGAAGGAAAGCCTGCAGCCAAATGAAACATTATGACCTGCATAAACTCGAATGATTTAGCTTGCAAAACCATCAAATTTGTTGGTATTTTGGATATGTTGATATGGTTTTGTCATTGATGTCAACACTTATCATACTGATTGGCAATGTTCACCGGCAAGCAAGTGACTTATGCACAGTCACCGGTATTTGGTTCACTGATAGGATATATTATTCACCAACACTTGGAATGACATGGAAAACGCTTGGATATGATGAAGACATCATTTGGACACTTTGTCTTGGAGATTTGTTCATTGGTATATTCGAGTTTGCATATTTGTTGTTACCGACAAATAGGTCTAGGATAAGCACCGACAGGCTTATCTATTCCAGATCAGCACGACACGATATGGAGATGGTTATTTTTGTAAATGCATTAAGCCGACATGTTACATCGGGTATTGCATTGGTTATTGATTTGCTTGTAAATTTTTTTTATTGTAATATCTTTTGTAAAGACGACCTACACATTTTGGTCCTAGGCTTCAGTATATATGTGTAGGTCTTATTTGATCGGAAGTAGAAGTAAGGTATGCAAATGCGAAAAGGATTGTAATAAGGTATATGTGACAATAAGTAGAGCTATACATGCAGACATCATTTGAACGTTGAAGGAAGGTTTTGCGAAGGCATATTAGAGCTAAACTGGTACTGAATCCAACATATGGAGATGCTATTTTGAGCAGTACATTATTATTGGATTTAACCATCCAATTGTAGTCAGTGTGACTCCCATTTGTGATTGAGCAGTGAGCTCTAGGCGCTTGACCTTTCTGCATGTGCCGACCCCCTATTGTATATGCATACTATCTACAGTAGTATCATCTGATTATGGGTAAGGTTTCCCCTTACAGGGTTTCCACATACAAACATTGGTGTTATGTGTTGTGGATGTTATTGTCTTTCTGTTTCATGCATTAATCTTTACCGGTACTGCAATTAACTGATAAACTGTCTACCAGCATTAAGTTTTGGTTAAGTTAATTTTAGAACTAAATTCATTTGACAACTAATTCACCCCCCGCCCCTCTCAGTTGTCTCCGGGACCTAAAAATTGGTATCAGAGCATAGTTCTCTTTTTGCATAAGTTTAACAGCTTGAGGAGATCCAATATCTTCTAACTATTTCAGGAAGGACAATCCTAAATTTGATGGAAAAAACTATGGCATATGGAAGATCAGGATGGAGACACATTTGAATTGCATTGGAAAGGACATTTGGGAAGTTACAAAGAATGGATATACTGCTGTTACTCCAGGTCAACCCAATCCACCTACCTTGGCTAAAGATGAAGAAAATGATTGCAAAGCAAGAGAAGCACTTTTGAGCACATCATCAGATCAGCAAATCATGGGATTATCAGATAGATCTACTACTAAAGCTATTTGGGACCATTTGGAAACATTGAATGAAAGAGATTCCATAGTCAAAATTGCAAAACTTGAAAGCTTCCGGGTCAGGTATGAAAATCTGAAAATGGAAGAAGATGAAAGGATTTATGCTTTTATGGAAAGAGTAAATGAAATTGTTTTGGGTATTAAATGTTGTGGAGGAACCTTAAGTGAAGATGAAATTGTTTCAAAAGTTTTAAGAGGATTACCACCGGCATACAAAATGAAAGTTACCACTATAATTGAGTTAAGAACAATGCCTAATACATCAGTAACTAGAGATACATTGATTGGAAAACTTTTAGCTTTTGAAATTGAGGAATTTCATCCTATTGCTACTATAAAGATAGATTTAGCTTTTAAGGCATCAACATCATCTGCATCATCATCATTTGACAAGTCTGATTGGAATTGAAGAAAGCAGGAGAGAAAATGAAGAACTTGAAGCACTATTTGCAAGGAAAATGCCTAAAGGTCAAGTTGGAAGTAAGTATGAAGGCAAAACACCCTTTAAATGTTTTAACTATAATAAGATTGGTCATATGGCTTCTAGAGGCTCTGATAGACATGCAAGATTGAAAGAAGAAGCTAGAAGAACATATAAACCTAACCCTGAATATCAAAGATATAGATTTAAGAATAATAGAGACAAATCTTGTTATCTTGCTAATGAAGGAGTCACTAATGATTCTGATGAGGATCTGACAGACAATGGATGGGTCTTTGTTGCTATAACAAAAGATCAACCGGCACCTACTATTCAACCGGTAGAGCAGGCCTTGGCAGCTAAAGTTGAAAATAAGGATGAATGGATCATTGATTTAGGATGTTCACATCATATGACTGGTGATAAAAATAAATTCTTGACTTTTCAGGAACATAATGGAGGTCTAGTAAGATTTGGAGATGACAAAGCTTGTTTGATCAAAGGAAAAAGTACTATATCTCTTGATGGGAAGCACAATACTGACAATGTTTACTATGTTGAAGGTTTAAAGCATAATCTTTTGAGTGTTGGTCAATTAGTTGAAAAAGGATTTCTGTTATAGTTCAAGAATGGAAAATGCAAAATCATGAACATAACTGGTTTGGAAATTGCAACTAGTAATCAGACTAGAGGTAACATCTTTCATTTTAACAACAGTGAAAAGACATGCTTGATTGCACATATTGATGAAAGTTGGCTATGGCATAAGAGACTCTGTCATGTAAATTTTGATTGCATTGTGAAAATCAGTACAACTAAAGCAGTTAGAGATTTACCTAGAATTGTCAAACCTCACAATCCGGTATGTAAGGAATGTCAATTTGGAAAACAAGTTAGAGCATCTTTTAAGAGTATTGTAGAAAAATCCAATAATGCTCTTGACTTAATTCATATTGATTTATGTGGTCTAGCTAGAACAAAAAGCTTACAAGGAGATAGATATTTCATGCTAATCATTTATGACTATTCTAGAATGTGTTGGGTTACTTTTGTTAGAGAGAAATCAGAAGCACTTGGGAAATTCAAGCTATTCAAGGTGATGGTAGAGAATGAAACCGGTAAGAAAATCAAATGTCTAAGATCAGATACAGGAGGTGAATTAACATCTAAGGAATTTAATACATTTTGTGAAGTGAATAGGATCAAAAGACAATTATCAACACCCCAGACACCCCAACAAAATGGAATTGTAGAAAGGAAAAATAGAACTATCTTGGATGTAGCTAGAAGTATGTTATCAGAAGAAAATCTACCACATGTATATTGGAGAGAGGCAGTAAGTACAATAGTCTACACATTTAACAAAGTTCACATCAAAGGTGAAACTGGTAAGACCCCTCATGAACTATGGTTTGGTATTACTCCTCTTAAAATTGATCTAAGAGCAAGGCATATAGATGTTTTAAGAGATTGCAGAAAATTGTTGAGAGTAAAAATGTGAAAATTGATGAACAATTTAGAGGAGATTCAAGGTATATAGACTCTGAACTGGCAATAGAGATATTGACAAATGAACCTACATTGAACACATCAGCATAGAAAGAAGATCCAGTTACACCGGCATCATTTGAAAATTCCACAGTAACTGAAGAACAACAACAAATAAAGACACCCTGGTATGTAAGATTGAATCACTCAGAAAGTCAAATAATTGGGAACAAGTATCAAGGAGTTATGACTAGAGGAAGACTAGAAAATGAAGAGGTATGTCTTATTTCTCAAATTGAACCAACATCAATTAATGAGGCATGTGAAGATAAACACTGGATTAAAGCTATGGAAGAAGAATTTGAACAAATTGGAAAGAATAACACATGGACATTAGTTCCCCAACCTAAACACAAAAATGTAATTGGAACAAAATGGGTATTTAGAAACAAACTTAATGAAGATGGTAAGGTGATAAAAAATAAAGCAAGACTAGTATGTAAGGGATATTCACAGAAAGAAGGAAATGATTACAATGAAACCTTTGCACCGGTAGCTAGAATTGAGGCAGTAAGATTATTCTTGGCTTTTGCAGCACACAAGAACTACAAAGTATATCAAATGGATATTAAATGTGCATTTTTGAATGGAGATCTTGAAGAAGAAGTTTATATTGAACAACCTGATGGATTTTCTTTGACAGATAACAAAGATATGGTTTGCAGGTTAAGGAAAGATTTGTATGGGTTGAAGCAAGCTCCAAGAGCTTGGTATGCTAGATTGGACAAATATCTTTTGAAGATTGGTTTTTCTAAAGGTAATGTTGACATCAACTTATACTATAAAGTGACTAATGATGATATCTTGGTTATATAAGTTTTTGTTGATGATATAATCTTTGGAGGAGAAGATGGACTATGTAAAGACTTTTCTAATGAAATGCAATAAGAATTTGAAATGTCTATGATTGGAGAGATAAAATTCTTTTTAGGATTGTAGATTTTACAGACTAATAAAGGTATATTCTTGAGTCAATCTAAGTACTTGAAGGAGTTACTAAAGAAATTTGGCATGGAAAACTATAAACTGGTAGGTACACCGATGACTACAACTGATAAATTATCTTTGAAGGATGAATGAGAACCTGTTAACCCAACAAGATACAAATCTATGATAGGAGGTTTACTGTATTTGACACAAACAAGACCTAATATTATGAATGCAGTATGTATTGTTTCAAGGTTTCAGAGTAATCCTAAAGAAAATCATGAATCAGCGTTAAAAGGATTTTCTGGTACCTACAAGGCACTACAAATCTTGGCTTATGGTATCCTAGAGATGAAAGTTTTGAATTATGTGCATACACAGATACAAATTTGGCAGGAGATGTAGATGACAGAAAAAAGCACCACCGATGGAGCATTTTTTCTTGGAAGTAGATTAATTTCTTGGTTGAGTAAGAAACAAAGTTGCACATCTTTATCAATAGCAAAATCAGAATATGTTGCAGCAACAACTAATTGCAGACAGGTATTATGGCTTAAGAAAATGTTGAAGGACATAAAGGTAAAATGCAAGGAACCTATAACTATCTATTGTGATAATACAACAACAATTGATATATCTAAGAATCCGGTACTACATTCAAAAACTAAACATGTTTCTATCAAATTAAATTTTCTGAAAGAGAATGTTGAAGCAAAAGAAGTAAAATTGGTTTATGTGAATACTAAAGAGCAGATTGCATATATTTTTACTAAGCCTTTGCCTAAGGAGACTTTTGAATATCTCAGAGATCAGCTTGGGGTTATACCCCCACCGGTAGAGACTTAGACAGTTGATGTTTCATCATCAACCGACAAAACTAACAGAGAAATCTTTTACTTTGGCTTTGATGAGGAGAGATACTTCTCAGGGAGAGTAGTTGGTATAATGAATGAGTTGGTATTTTGTATTTGAACTTGTTTTTGTATTGCTTTGGCATTTGATGTCAAAGGGGGAGAAATTAATAAGGAAAAACTCATTTTACTCCTAGGGGGAGAGACTTTATCCCTTGGGGGAGAGATTGATTACTCTTTGTATCTATTTTTGATTTCTAGTTATGATCTCTTTTGGGAGATTGTTGGTTTTTGGTATTTGGAATTTCTGTTTTGGCACTTTGATGGTTTTTCCATCTTGTGTTGCCATCAATGCCAAAGGGGGAGATTGTTGGTATTTTGGATATGTTGATATGGTTTTGTCATTGATGTCAACACTTGTCATACTGATTGGCAATGTTTACCGGCAAACAAGTGACTTATGCATAGTCACCGGTATTTGGTTCACCGACAGGATATATTGTTCACTGACACTTGGAATGACATGGAAAACACTTGGTTATGTCGAAGACATCATTTGGACAGTTTGTCTTGGTGATTTGTTCATTGGTATATTCAAGTTTTCATATTTTATGTTACCAAAAAATAGGTCCAGGATAAGCACTGACAGGCTTATCTATTCCAGATCAGAACGACACGATGTGGAGATGATTTGTTATTTTTGTAAATGCATTAAGCCGACATGTTACATCGGATATTGCATCGGTTATTGATTTACTTGTAAATTGTTTTTATTGTAATATCTTTTATAAAGCCGACCTACACATTTTGGTCCTAGGCTTCAATATATATGTAAGATCTTATTTGATCGGAAGTAGAAGCAAGGTATGCAAATGCAAAAAGGATTGTAATAAGGTATATGCGGCAATAAGTAGAGCTATACACGCAGACATCATTTGAAGGTTGAAGGAAGGTTTTGTGAAGGCATATTAGAGCTAAACCGGTACTGAATCTAGCATATGGAGATGCTATTTTGAGTAGTACATTATTATTGGATTTAACCATCCAATTGTAGTCAGTGTGACTCCCATTTGTGATTGAACAGTGAGCTCTAGGCACTTGGCCTTTTTGCATGTGCAGACCCCCTATTGTATACACATACTATCTATAGTAGTATCATCTGATTGTGGGTAAGGTTTCCTAGCGTGGTTTTTCCCTTTACAGGGTTTCCACATACAAACATTGGTGTTATGTGTTGTGGATGTTATTGTCTTTCTGTTTCATGCATTAATCTTTACCAATACTGCAATTAACTGATAAACTATCTATCGACATTAAGTTTGGTTTACCGGTATTAAGCATTAAGTTTTGGTTAAATTAATTTTAGAATTGAATTCATTTGACAACTGATTCACCCCCCCTCTCTCAGTTGTCTCTGGGACCTAACAAAATTTTCACAGATTAACAACACCGTCAATGCCAAGAAGAGCCAGTAAAAAAATGGTAAGCCAAAATTGATGACTAGGACCATTATTCTTCCATCAGTTGTGGGCATGAATCTTCATTAACTTCATTCAAGCTCAGGTTTTGAAAGTGGAGAGTAGGAATTACCAAATTCAACTATGGCAGAGCCAAGGTGAATTGAGACAAAGGTTGCCAAGTGTGAGCAACTAGACTTGGTATTGCCGGTGGGCCAGGAATATCATGGTCATGCCCCATGATTGCAAGGAGAGCATGGAGTTTTGAATAAATCCTAATTCTTGTCTTTTAATCAAGGGCTCTAACCATATTCAGATCAGCTTGTTGAAACGGCCAAATTGAGAGTAAGTCCAACGAGCGCTTGAAACTGTCATATACTATGATAAAGTCATCTCGACTCTGCTAATAATGTCTAGAGAAGGTACCACCAAGATATGCTTGCCCATTCCTAAGATCATATTTATTAACCATAGAAAGTAGTTTATTACCCAATGTGAACTAAGGTTTCATGACCTTACCTGCAATAGTTTGTCGATTGGTCCAAGATTGAAGTAAGTCCAAGGCATTAGACAGGAATATGGAGACCAACTGCGATGGAAATATGATTCTTTTCTCATACAGGAACAACACTTCTTTGCCAATAATTTTCTTCACACATCTTCGACAGTGTTGACATTGAACATTAAAACCCTGACCAAGGTGAGAGTAAGAAATATGATCTTCAAAAGGTGTTTCTTAATCTTCAACCTGCAAGGAGACCCTGTAATTTCTAGTCTGGTAGTCCATAGTTGAAAGAAATTCACTTAAATGCAATTCATAGGAGGCAAAGGAAGGCGAGATCAAGCTCAACGAATGCATTATAATGAGATCTCGAGTATGAAAATTAGAATTTAACTTGGAAGTTGTGCATAGGAAGAGTGATGTGAGCGGGAATTTAAAAGGATAAATGCTCCACAAGAAGTCAAGTAGGACACACTCATCTTGCAACACATGAAAATATACACATGTGAAGTACAAAATAAAATAAATTCTATTAGCAGTTAGAGAACACGGGAGAAAATCCATTAATTGTCATGATTGGAAGCCCATTTGAGTGAGTGACAATATATATCTGGCTTAATACTTTGACTATCGAGCCTTCCCCATACAAAAGAATCTGTGAGATCATTAACGATTGATATGCATTTATGCAATATAAAGTTTTCGCTAGTTGAATAAAATCTACCAAATTAAACCCCAAACTAGTTGAGTCTAAGTGTTGTCGTATCCCACGTTTGCTAAGAAATCTGCTTCTACAGCATTATTTGTGTCAGAGGGGAATAGAAGAGGTTTTGAGATTCGTAAACTTTCCTAAATGATCCCTAATGCTACCTTAGTCTCAAGCTCTTCTTTATCTTTCCTCAATAAAGAAACACTATCGGTTAAGCTATATCAGTTAGGCTATACCAGTTTTCTATCCCATTTACCGATTGATTGTATTTTTGAATCTACTACCAATTAAGTTATATCGGCTGGGCAGAACTAGTTAGGCTATACCAGTTTGCAATACCAGTTAGGATTACCTTCTATACTAGTTACCTAATGACCTAGTAGGCAAGGCTAAACCAGTTTACTCTTTTGCTAACCTGTTCACTGAGTAGTTGAATCTGCTACCGATTAAGCTATACCGATTGGGAAACACCAGTTAGCTATACCCGTTAGGCTATACCAGTTAGAATTGACTTCTATTTCCTTCAAGCTCAAAAGTTGCCTTGAATCTGTTGCTACTACTCAATCCTTGATCACATAAGTTTATTTTCTTCACTCTTGGTATATTCAGGTAAGAAGAATTCCTCAAGAAAACCTTTGTCACCATTTATATTTTATCCCTTAACGGATGAGAAGGATTTTGTACCACATCTATGGGAAGGTCTCTTAACAAAAAAATTCCTTTTTTGAGTTAATGATCTCTGAAAATAAAGGGAAGTCTTCAATTTTAAGATGCATCGACATAGAATCCACTTCCAACTTATCACAACCCATATTTGCTAGGATATTTTCTGCTCTATTGCCTTCCCTGAATATGTGAGATATGGAATATTCTTCAAAAGAATCCAATAATGCCCAAGCTTGGACTAAAATGTAAGAAATCCTCTAGTTAAAAGAACGTCTAGATATGCAATCCTTAATTATAAGACGAATCCCCTTCAATATGGATCTTAGTAAAACTTAATTTTGTGGCCAATGTCAGAATAGATAATAGGGCAAGACCTTCCACCATATTGTTCATCCTAGGAGGAATAGAAGAAGCTTTGAATGCCACTAAATATCCTAAATGATCTCTAATGAAAATTCCTATCCTTGAAACCCCTGGGTTACCTCTAGATGAGCCATCAAAATTTAATTTCACAAATCCAACTGTTGGGGGTTGCCACTTGTCCAAAGCTCTATTAATTGGAAGTTTACCCTTTCCATTTGAGGCAAGAAAGGATGGGATAGATAGGCCCTTCCATTCCTTGATTATGCTACCATCCTAAGAAGACAAATTAAAGTTACTATTTGTGTTCTCTGTATAAGCATTGACCTGTTCAGATATATATTTCGCATTCTAGAATCTTTGGCAATTAAGAAGTAACCTGTTTAAAAATCCTCCTGTTCCTTTCCCACCAAATTGACTATATGAATATCATTAGGATACATTTCCATATACATGCAAAAAAAGAACTAGAAAATAGGGTAGGACATGATTGGAGTAGCTCCCATAAAGTATAAGGCAATGGCATTGACAAATTAAGTTTCCTCAAAACAAAGGACCAACATTGTTGAGAAAAAGGACACCTTAGGAGCAAGTGATCAACAGTTTCAGTCTCCTCCTTGCATATTACACAATAAAATAAATTTGCGATGTGCAATTTTTCTAATTTGTCACTTGTTAAAATCCTCTTTCTAAATGATAACCAGGCAAAGCAACCAGCTTTAGGTAAAACAACACTATTCCAACAGAAAGAGAAGGCCCCGCTTTTAGTATGTTGAGTTTTCATATATACCGAATAGCCTTATAACCAATTTTGATAGAATATTTACCATCATGTGCAGGAGATCAAATCAACTTATCTTCCTAATTTGTAATGTATACCCTTCTAGTAGATAATATCTCCTGAAAAAAGTGATTTTGGTCATCTCTGATGGGCAATTTCGAAGGGTCCTTCCAAATGACTTTACTCGAGAAGAGTTCAACTCCACATACATAATAAAAAAAGAACCCCAACAAGCTTTAATGGTCGAAATAACTTCTAATAAAAGATCTGTATGTTTCAATGGCGGGGATCCATTCCAAGAATCCTCCCAAAATTGAATGCTCTCGCCATTATGAACCTCCCAAGACACATATCTTGTAACAACCTCTCTAGAAGACATCATAAAATTGCAAACAACTGATCCCTTTGATGGATCAAAGATAGTGATAACTTGAGACAAATTGAGAGATTCCAAATACTTTTCTTGCATAATTTTACACCACTTAGATTCTGGTTTAGAGACCATTTTCCATACAAGCTTACCCCCAAAAGCCATGTTTCTTTTTGAAAGATCATGTAATCCTACTCCACCTTCTCCTTTATCATGTGACATTTACTTTAAGGATATAAGAGGCACATTTTTCTCTTCTGGCATGTTATCCCTCCATAAGAAACCTCTGATCAACTTTTCAAGCTGATGTATGACTCCAGCAAGAGCTTTAAGGACCAACATGTAGTAGTTGGGAATGGCTAATAAGACATTTAATGAGGATTAATGTACTTGATAGAGACAACCATCAAGCTCTTCATGATGAGATGGAATTCTTAATTCTTTCAACAATAGACTTCTGGAATAAGATAATTTTTTAGAGCCAACAAAAAAGGGGATTCCTAAGTATGTAGAAGGTAAAAATTCTTGAGAGAAACCCAAAACATTAACAATTTTCCTTATCACCACAAAATTTGTATTGAAGACATAAATCTTAGATTTTAGGGCATTTACCCTTTGACTCGAGACTGCCATGTAAAGATCCAATGTTTTTTTAATTTGCTTTGCCTCATGGACATTCGATTTTCCAAATAATAGTGTATCATCAACAAATAAGGAGTGCATGACTGAAATGTAGGTTCCATCAATATGAGCTCCCATCTAGAGACCTTGTTCATTTCTATCCTTAATGATTATGCTAAAAGCTTCAGCCATGATTATAAATAGTGAAGGGGACAAGGGGTCACCTTGTCTAACTCCTTGGGAGGTAGCCAAAAAATCAGCTGGAGCACCATTAATTATGACTGAAAAGTATGCTCCTGATACACAGGCTCTAATCCACTTACACCATTTCTCAACAAAGCCAAATTTTCTTAAGACTTTAAAGAGAAGGACCATTTAAGTCTATCATATGCTTTCATCATGACCAACTTTACTATAAATGTCGATGCTTGGGTAGAGTTTATAGAATGCAAAACTTCATGAGCAACTAATATACTCTCCATAGTATCTTTCCTTGGCACAAAACCTCCTTGTTCAAGAGATATAATTTTGGTGATCAATTTCTGCAGTCTCAAATAAATGCCCTTGGTAAGAATCTTGTATATTGTGTTGCAAAGTGAAATGGGCCTAAACTTTGCAAATGTTTTAGGTTCCTTAATCTAGAGGAAGGGAGAACACTACTTTGTGAATCTCCTCTACTGTGAAGGGAACCAATAATTTTTGATTATCTAGAGGACTTAATAAAGAGGGGATAGCATTCAACAATTCCTGCTCTTGATCTACAGGTGGAGGTGGTGAAGGTGGAAGAGCCAACAAGTCCTTAAAATAACGTACTCCCTCATCTTGAATCTCTTGTGCATCCGACATAATATTACCTGATGTGGCTTCCTTAATAGAAAAAATTGTATTGGCTTCTCTTTTTTGTTTTGCTGACATATGAAAGAACTTTGTGTTTTTATCCCCTTCTCTAAGCCATAATTCTTGAGATTTTTGTCTCCAATATTCCTCCTCCCTTTTACAAAGCTCTTACCATTCCTCTTGGAGTAGTTTTTCGTAACATACAAGTCAAAATCTAGTCCTTTAGAGATGATCTGCTCATTTATTTGGGTTAAGTGATTTTCAACTATTTCTTTTTGAGAAAAAATGTTCTTGAAAATTTGTTTATTCCATTCTTTAATTTGGGATTTAACATGCTGTATTTTCTTGTGAAACTTAAAAATCTTGGTACCATCATTCTGAGGAGCACTCACCCACCACTATCCAAGCAAAAACTGGAAGTGAGGATGTTAGAACCACATTTTCTCAAATTTAAAGGAGGGTTTGTGCTTACCATTTGACAAAGTTGTCACTTTATTAATGCTCAATAAGATGGGAAAGTGATTTGAGCCTGAATAAGGAAGAATCTAAGATTGCAAAGAATAATCTTGAATCCTCCAACCATGCGATATAAGAAATCTATCTAATCTTTGTTCAATTTGTAAAAACTTGGGTCGCATGTTGGTCCAAGTAAAAATACCATTTTGAGGAGCAATATTGATCAAGTTGTTATCTTTTATAAACACTTTAAAGTCTTCCATGGTCTTGATAGGAGGAATATACAACCTTTATTTTTATCTAAGGAAGTTAATGAATTAAAGTCCTCTCCCAAGATCATATTCTGGTCTGCAAATTGTTGTATAACAGATGTGATCAAAAACCATAATTTTTTCTTGTCCTACTTAGGAGTTGGGCCATAGACATTTATCAAGTTAAAAATTAAGTCAAAGTGCTATATTCTTATTAACTGTCAATTACTTCCTTGTTTGACTAGTTTTCCTAGAGCTGATTTTGGATTTCATAGCATAGTGAGACCACCGGAAGCTCCTATACCCTAAGTATGGACTGATTTGTATTGTGTCCATTTGATTACTAAGTTCTGATAATTTTCATCTAACAATTTAGTTTCTTGAAGCATTACTACATCCGCTTGAGAGGAATCAAGATGTAGCTTGATTCACTTTCTCTTGTCAAAGGCATTTATACCCCTAACATTTCATGTAAGGAAGTTAAGTAGCGGAAACAACTTCCTACACTAACCTTGAGAGGAGGGTAATGCAAAACTTTTTCAGATCATTACAACAGTTACAGAAAATAGAAATAGATATAATAGCATTCATACCACAACACAATGATTTACGTGGGGAAAACCCTTTCGGGAGAAAAACCCCACCCTCCAAAAGCAGCTCAATATTTTATTCAGCAATCAAAAACAGATTACAAAATACTTGCAGAGCAAGCTCTTCGCAGGAGTAGCACTAATCAGAGATTCAGAGGCAACTCAATAGCCATAAGACTCTTACACACAACCTCTATCTCACACACCTCATAAATAGGAGATACAATACAAGAAACCGTCAAACGGTATTACAAAACCATGGGCTAAAACCACCCAATAAGGTGTAGTCGACCTTATCTCCCTTCTATGACATGTTAAAGCACATATCAACACGTGTTGCTCCCTTTTACAGCTCATTTATGTATCCGATACAAATTATTTTTCCTATTTCAGGAGTACAAACTTCCGGAGGCCATAACTTGAGAACCGGGTGTCCGATTGACGAACCGTTTGAAGCGCCGGAAAGCTCGCGAAGTGTTCTATCACCTCGTAACCCGCTTCGCCGGTTACGGCAACTTTTCAGGGCGTTTCGGAGCCTCTAAAGTCCCCAAAATTAAGTTTAAACATTTTATTGCACCCCTCCAAGACGAAAACTTTAATATCTTCAAAACTAGCTGTGACCTTGCGACGAAACTTTACCGGAATGCTTATCTAGCCAACTAGAAGCTTCAGGGAGAGTTTCGCACCATTTCGTGCTCAAATAAAAAACTTACTATAAATAGTAACCTCACATAAATGCAAGGTTGAGACACCATTTTTCCCAACAAATCTCCCACTTGTCGAACACCTTGCATGAGCGGAAGGGAATGTCAACACAATGAATCAATTGCTAGGGGCCATAAGGCCCATAGACTCTGAACACCATCTGAACTTTTCTGTGCTCACAGCCTTAGTTAAAGCATCTGCAACATTCATCAAAGTTTCCACCTTAACCAGCTTCACCCTACCATCTTCGACCATATCTCTAACAAAATGATACTGAATATCAATATGTTTGGTCCGAGCATGAAATGTCGGATTCTTAGCTAGGCTAATTGCACTCTGACTGTCACAGTAAACTGTCACTGTACCTTGTTTTATTCCAATATCTGAACACAGTCTCTTAAGCCAAATGGCCTCTTTACAAGCATGAGTAGCTGCCATATACTCTGCTTCAGTAGTGGATAAAGCAACCACAGCCTGTCGCTTACTCATCCAACTAATTGCACCACCAAACAAAGTAAACACATAAGCACTGGTGGATCTTCTGCTATCAATATCACCTGCCCAATCTGAATCCACATAACCATGGATATCAAGGGAAGTCATGTCTCCAACTGAATTACCATGATAACACAAAGAATACTCTGAAGTACCCTTCAAATATCTGAAGACTCTTTTGACTGCATCCCAATGAACTCTACCAGGATTAGACATATATCTAGAAAGTACTCCCACTGCTTGGGCAATGTCTGGTCTAGTACAGACCATAGCATACATCAAGCTTCCAACCGCACTTTGGTAAGGCACTTTGCTCATGTCTTCCATCTCCAATGGGGATGTAGGACAATCTGAAATAGATAGTTTCATTCCAACTGTAAAAGGAACACTCAATGGTCTACAATTCTGCATGTTGAACCTCTGTAACACTGAATTCACATACTTACTCTGGCCTAGCCATAGCTTTCTGTTCACCCTATCTCTTCTAATTTCCATCCCAAGAATGTGCTTTGCTGCACCAAGATCTTTCATTTCAAATTTAGCAGCGAGCTGAGACTTCAGTTCTGAAATTATACCTTTCCCTTTACCAATGAATAACATATCATCAACATACAATGCAATGAATAAGAAATGATCACCATAAGATTTATAATAAACACAGTGATCTGATTTAGAACGTTCAAATCCCAAACTCAACACATATGTATCAAATTTCTGGTACCACATCCTAGGACTTTGTTTGAGGCCATACAAAGATTTCTTCAATTTACAGACCAAATTTCTTTTGCCTTTCACCACATAGTGCTCTGGCTGTGTCATATAAATATCTTCCTCCAAATCACCATGAAGGAAAGCAGTTTTCACATCCATTTGCTCAACCTCTAAATCATAAGCAGTAGCAATAGAAAGCAAAAATCTAATGGACGTCATTTTTGCAACAGGAGAAAATATCTCACCGTAATCAACACCCTCAACCTGAGAGTAGCCTTTTGCAACCAACCTTGCTTTATACTTCTCAATGCTTCCATCTGAACCAATCTTTTTCTTGAACACCCATTTACAACCAACAGGTTTTCGTCCTTCAGGCAATGGTACAAGATCCCATGTATCATTCTTTTTCAAAGCTGCCATTTCTTCCTCCATAGCAATCTTCCAGGATTCTGCATCATTCATACCTAATGCCTCTTCTACAGATTTCGGTTCATCCACACTAGTATTCAGAGCAAAAATGCATCTCCAATCATCAGGTGAATACCTTTTAGGTGGTTGTCTATGTCTTGTAGACCTTCGAACAAGCTGAGTTGGAGGTTCTTCCTCCTCTTCTGAAGATTCAGAGCTAGACGAGCTCTCCTCAAATTCTTGCCTATCTAGGGGTCTCGATTCAACTCTTTCAGGTGTAGAAGGAAGTTGAATCACATCTTCTTTTTTAGTCTGTTCTGGCTGCAATGTAACAGAAGGAGACTTAATTTCTCTAAAAATAACACTTCTACTGTGAATTACCTTTTGTGCAACAGGGTCCCAAAGCTTGTATCCTTTCACACCATAACTATACCCGATGAAGATACATTTCACAGCCTTGTTCTCCAACTTTGTTCGCTTCTCCTTTGGCACATGTGCATATGCCTCGCAACCAAAAACTCTAAGATGTCTCAATGAAGGCTTGTGACCTGACCATGCTTCCATAGGTGTTTTATCAACAAGAGCTGATGTAGGAGACCTGTTAATCAGGTAGCAAGCAGTGGCAACAGCTTCAGCCCAAAACTTTTGTTCGAGACCAGCACCACTCAACATACTCCTAGCCTTCTCCATCAGTGTCCTGTTCATTCTTTCTGCAACTCCATTCTGCTGTGGAGAATACGGAGTTGTCTTCTGCCTATTAATTCCACAGTCTTTACAGAATCTATCAAAATCATTAGAGCAAAACTCACCGCCATTATCAGTTCTCAAACATTTTATTTTCTTTCCAGTCTGCAACTCAACCATTGCTTTAAATTCTTTAAAACGACTAAAAACTTCAGATTTACTCTTTAGAAAATAAACCCATGTCCTTCTACTAAAATCATCAATAAATGAAACATAATATGTGGATTTTCCAATCGAAGAGACATCTACTGGACCAAACACATCAGAATGGATAAGATCCAAAACACCACAAGTTTTATGAGAACTCGAGTAAAACTGAACGCGGTTTTGTTTTCCATAAATGCAATGCTCACAGAAATCAAAGTCAAGATTACAGTCATTCAAACCTTCAACAAGGTTTTTATTTTTCAAGGTCCTTAGACCCTTTTCTCCAATGTGGCCAAGTCTCTGGTGCCATAACATAGTCTTCTCTGCAGGTAACTTTGCTTCAGACGAAAGAGCACCCTTAGGTACCCAAAAACCATTTCCATCTGCTGAAGGTGAAACCTTCAAATCTTCCAGTGAAGTATCCGCCGATTTACTTTTTACAGAAGTGCTATTACACTCAATAGTGTATGCTTCAAGCTTATACAAAGTGCCAAACCTGACACCTCTAGCAACTACCATAGCACCCTTAATCATCTTACATCCTGCTTCAGAAAAGACTACCTGCACACCTGCATCTATCAGTTTGCTCACAGATAACAAGTTTCGTTTTAATCCAGGGATATGCAGCACACCATTAATCCTTTTTATTCTACCATCAGAAAACCTGATTCTAACTTTACCTCGACCAACAATGTCTAGATGTGAATCATCACCCAAGTACACCTTACCTCCATTAAATCCTTCATATTCAGAAAACCAATCTCTATTGGAAGTCATATGAAAAGATGCACCTGAGTCAATTAGCCAGGCATCATTACCTGCATGAGTCGCCAAAGCCGCAATAAAGGCATCGCCATCTTCCTTGTCGGACTCAGAATCAGAATCGAACTTTTTCTTTTTCTTCTTCTTTTCTTCTTTGCAGTCCTTACGGATGTGACCCGGTTTACCACAATTCCAGCAAATGACTTTGGACTTTCCAGGAGATTTCGATCTCCCTTTGGATTTGGACTTGCCGCGCTTCTCATTCTTCTTGCCTTTCTCCTTAGGTCTTCCACGAACAGTTAGGGCTTCCTTTGAACTGATGGATACCTTCCTTCGCATCTCTTCACCAAGTAGGGCACCCACCACGTCTTCAGATTTCAAAACAACAGAAGTACTACCGATAGCCATAACAAGAGAATCCCACGAATCAGGCAAAGAACAAAGCAAGATCTGACATTTCTCCTCCTCATCCATCTTAACACCGATGGATACTAATTGAGCCACAATCATATTGAATGCTTCTAGGTGGTCTGCAATTCGTCCACCCTCTTCCATCTTCAAGGAATACAATTTCTTTCTTAAGAAAATTTGATTTAATAAAGATTTCACTTGATACATCTCACCAAGCTTAGTCCATAGCTTCTTTGCAGAGTTCTCTTCATGGACATTGATTAGAACAGAGTCTGCCAGGCACAGTCTAATTAGACCCTTGGCTTTTCGGTCCATAACATCATACTGAGCTGCCGCAGTAGGATCTGAGGGCCTTTGGACATTCGCATCAACAGCATCCCAAAGATCTCGATCTATTAGCAGATCTTCCATCTTCAGCTTCCACATCTCAAAATTACTTCCATTAAATTTTTCCACCTCTATTCTCCCTGACGAACTCGCCATCTGAATATTCCTGCAACAAGATCAAAAAGTGTCTTCTGCACAAGCTCCCACTCAAATCTGGATTAGTTCAAAAAACCCAACTGCCCACAATTGAAACCAAAGGTGATCAGGCTCTGATACCACTTGTAAGGAAGTTAAGTAGCGGAAACAACTTCCTACACTAACCTTGAGAGGAGGGTAATGCAAAACTTTTTCAGATCATTACAACAGTTACAGAAAATAGAAATAGATATAATAGCATTCATACCACAACACAATGATTTACGTGGGGAAAACCCTTTCGGGAGAAAAACCCCACCCTCCAAAAGCAGCTCAATATTTTATTCAGCAATCAAAAACAGATTACAAAATACTTGCAGAGCAAGCTCTTCGCAGGAGTAGCACTAATCAGAGATTCAGAGGCAACTCAATAGCCATAAGACTCTTACACACAACCTCTATCTCACACACCTCATAAATAGGAGATACAATACAAGAAACCGTCAAACGGTATTACAAAACCATGGGCTAAAACCACCCAATAAGGTGTAGTCGACCTTATCTCCCTTCTATGACATGTTAAAGCACATATCAACACGTGTTGCTCCCTTTTACAGCTCATTTATGTATCCGATACAAATTATTTTTCCTATTTCAGGAGTACAAACTTCCGGAGGCCATAACTTGAGAACCGGGTGTCCGATTGACGAACCGTTTGAAGCGCCGGAAAGCTCGCGAAGTGTTCTATCACCTCGTAACCCGCTTCGCCGGTTACGGCAACTTTTCAGGGCGTTTCGGAGCCTCTAAAGTCCCCAAAATTAAGTTTAAACATTTTATTGCACCCCTCCAAGACGAAAACTTTAATATCTTCAAAACTAGCTGTGACCTTGCGACGAAACTTTACCGGAATGCTTATCTAGCCAACTAGAAGCTTCAGGGAGAGTTTCGCACCATTTCGTGCTCAAATAAAAAACTTACTATAAATAGTAACCTCACATAAATGCAAGGTTGAGACACCATTTTTCCCAACATTTCATGATAAGACTTTGATTTCTACTAAGGAGAACACTTAGTTCTCCTCGTAACTCTTTTTGATACTATGAACTTCTCCTCAATTGTGGATTGTACTCCTACTTCTATTTCCTCTTTGGATTTATCACTTTTAGACTTACGCCCTCTTCTTTTAGGTGTTCTATTTTTGCCTTATTTGAAGAAGGAGTTTGTGAAATAGACAAGGTTTGAGAAAAATCAAAACCTCCCTTAATTTGCTCTTCTTCCAGGAGTAAGTTATAAGGAGAAGAAACTACATTCTCTTCTTCAACCATTAACTCTTCTTGATCTACTAGTGACAATTTTCTTGAACCCTTTAAAGGAGTTGATTGAGGTTCAATGTTCTTGATATCATCCAAACTGAAACCAACTATGTTATCATAATGCAGATTCTCAAAGTAGGCGAAATCCTCAAGTAATTCTTGCTCTACCATGTCATCTTGAAGTTGTTGATTTCCAACTATCCAGTCTTCACATTGAGATTGTGGAATCACTTTAGGAGCCTTAGAATGAATTAGTTGAGGCTCCATAATAACCTAAGAGATTCACTTTGTGTGCATATTCCCCAAACATTTCCTCTTCTGCTATTTCATCAAAACATTGTGCTGCCACAACCAAATTTAGCTCCTCCACCATTCTCTTTAGTTCGTCATTCGATTTTTACATACGTTGGGGGAGTTGGTGAGGGGGAGAGACTAAAGAATTGTGAATAATATCAATTGGACCACTCTAGAATATCATTTGAACCATATTTTCCATTATTGGATGAATACAAAGTCCATTGTTTGAAATGGTCAGGAAATTATGACTAAGACTTGCTGATTGATTATGACAAAATGGAACAACGAAAGAAAGGATAGATCACTGAACTGATAAATTATTCCAAATATTTTCATAACCTAAGAGTATATATTTCCTTTGTGATGATGGGTGGTGAGGTCTAATAAGTGCATGCAGTAGAGAAGTGCCCACCCTCTTGAAGTTGGGAACTTCCATGCCCTTTTGAGTCATGGGGAAACTAGAGAGCTGCCAATCCTCTGGGGAACATTGATGTAATGTTGGGACATCATCCAAGCCATCAGATTCATAATGACTGCTGTTGTCTTTCATATAAAAGGAACATTGGTGAGAATTTGTAGTGTGATCCTTGCACACATAAATCATTTCTTTCTCAAAACCCTGACATCGAGTATTGTAATAGCCCAAAAAGCTTTGATGTTTATCAACAATACGGGCATCTTGAACTTCTATTTCCCGATCTCAAACTCCCCAATGAGAATGAATAGAAATTGAGGTAGGAAATGGTTTTGTAAGGTTAAGTAAGAGAAACACTCTGACTATCATATGAGTATGTTCAAATGGAATCAAGTCATGTTTAATAAAAATGCCCAACTTATTTTCAAGAATCTCAATAATTTCAGGGTCCCTATATTCTAAAGGAAGGGATGTAAATGCAATCCAAAAAGGTATGAACTTGCATAAATTTGGATCAGGTTTAAAGTTTAGAATCTAGGGCAAGGTAAACAACCCTCAACCTTTACAAAACCACCCCTTACATCTATGAACTACCTCTCTATTAGCTTTAAAATTAAACAAAACAATGATATACTTCAAAGTTGAATCAATGAAAAAAATGTTCTTAACTCCATTCCATATACTTTTAGACCATGCAATAATTTCAGAGATTTGAATCATAGGGTCCCAAATTTTACCTATGAGAGTTGTTTCCCTTAAAAAATTGACCTGGTCAGAGAGAAGTTCCTCCGGTAAATTGATCCTGGCTTTGTGGATCCCCACCCCCAAATCCTTCATGGAGGATATCTCAGAACCATCTTTACATATCAGAAGCTCTACATGACTCTTCTTATCATTGCCTCAAGCCTTCTTTCTCCAAACTTTGACTGATCTATTTGGATTAAAAGGGTCTTTATCATTTCGTGTGCTCTGCAAGTTTCTGTCTGGCAAAGGCCCCTTTTGAAGAGGAATATTGATAGAATTCGAGAAGAAATTGGGATTTTGAATAGAAATGATGTTCGGACATGTAGCAAAAGATGAGAGGCGCCTAGAACCTTCGACCTCTTTATGATGTTCAAATCCTACCCTATTATGATCATAGGACTCTTGTATTTGCCACAGTGTGCCATTAGGTCGATCAACCTCACCCCTTGTGACAAATTAGGGATATTGTGGTGAGGAACCATCAAAGATGTCAAAAACAACCCATGGGCCTTGTCTCTGCAATCTTCTCTTGCCCTGCCAAACGGACCAATCTCAAGGAAACTTTTAATTCCTTTGATGCTACTAATGTCTACTTACAAATCCCTATTGCTTTCCCACCCTATTTTCAACCTGATGAGCTCTCTGCACATTTTCCCACCCATTTCCTTGTTTAAAAAAGGGGTCACGGCTCCACCTCGAAAGGAACTTAGGATTAAGAATAGGAATATTGTTTGGCCAAGAAGGAAAACAAGGGGAGTGCCTGAAGTCTTCGATGTCCTTGTGATATTGAAATTCTGCCCTTACTTGATCACGGGACACCTGATTCTACCAGTGTCCACCTACGAAGTCCTATTGCTTACCAACTTTGTCTGCAACCCGATGACCTCTCTGCACATTTTCGCACCTATTACCAACCCTATCATGGCGAACATGATTCAAAAGTTTGTTGGCAGAGCCTAAATTTAAATTTTTGCAATCATGCCAGTGTCCACCTACGAAGTCTTGCTGCTTACTAACTTTGTCGGCAACCCGATGACCTCAAAATTTTATTTAATTTACATTGTTTACTTTATTTTTTATTTTTATTTTGGACAAAATAAATTATTTTATTTTATTTTTGTTTAAAAAACTAATTTTATTTAATAATTAAATTTATTTTTATTTGTTTAATTAACCAATTTTAGATTATTATGTCAATCATTTCATGGAAGTAAATGTAATGCTACTCAAACCAGCTTTTTTTTGTATTAAGTATCATAGAACAACATTACAATCTAGCTCCTTCAGAGCAAACTTATTACAAATACTAGCTCCTTTCGAGCACCAATCTAGAAACAACAATTGGAAGACCAAGGGTCACAACTTAGAAATCCACTTTAAACAATGTGACAAATACAACCAATGGAAGACCAAGAGTCACAACTTAGAATTCCACAAAGATGTCCCTCATGGGAGTTGAACTTGGGTCTCCACATTGGGAACTCAATGCTTTAACCAACTAAGCTCAACCACTTGGACACTCAAACCAACTTTTGAATATATATATATATAACTTCCAAAGGCATCTCTCATTTTCTCCTTAGATTACCAATACATCTTATTTTTTAAGACATGGAAGAATCAAATTATTTTAGTCGAATTATTGACTCACATTATTTATATAAGTAGTTTCGCATGAATTCCTCATCTCATTGGAATCTTTGTATTTGTATGGAATCATTAACACCATGGTTCTTTTGTAAAATTAATATTAGTGTCATTATCATATATAATGTGTTTAAACATAACTAGCATACTTTTCTTTGAAGGAATATAGGTAAAGAATGCCAAAAGATATCATATTTGTTCATTATTCCACTTAAAAATTTATTATATTATTATATTATAATTAATATTAAATTATTATTAAGATATTATTATATTTTATATTTCTATTAAACTCTTTACCAAAGAAAAAAATTCTATTAAGACTACAACATCATTATTATTATAATATTATATTAAGGTAATTACGAAGTTATTGTTCACAATGGAGATAGACAGAATTGATTGATCAATTAAATTCAAAGTGAGTGGTAGACAGAAAATAAATAAAATATTTTATTTGTTTTTCATGTGTTTAAGGGTCACAAACACACCAAATTTAATGCTTCTAGTTTTTATTGACAAACATTTTTGCATCCATTATGTGAGTGTAATACGCCTTTAGCCTAGAAAATAAGTAATCTATTAAAAGTTCTTTAATTGATAGAAAAAAAAATGGTGAGTGATATTAGTATTTTTGTTGATTATGTTATCTATTGAGATTCAAATCACTAAAGATATGAAGTGAAGATAATTTTTTAGATGACTTTGATAAAATGAATACTTTAATATCAACATAAATTCTTATATCAAAGAGAAAAAGATTTTAGTAGAAAAAGTCTAAAATAGAAACATCAAAGAACTCTCATCTCATATGTTTCTTTTTTGTGCTTATAATGAACTCTCATCTGTAACACGGTGAGTTATATGTGACCCCCATGTCTCACTCATTTATATGTGAAATTGTATATACTAAACTAATTCCAAGTAACAAGAAATTAAGATGATGGCTCTTTTCTTCACCGCCTTTCATTTGTCAAGAGGATATTAAGTAATAAATTTAACGATTTGGGAGACATTTATGTAGAAGAATATGGAGAGAAAATTTTCATTTAGTTTTTTAAATAAAAGTGGGTATATTTTTGGTTTTCTTAATTGAAGATAGATATATATGTGCATGCAATCAAATTTATTTTATATTTTAATATTTATAGTATTAATTATTATCTTATTTGTTTATTTGAATCAGGTTGGATGTATTGCAGCAAGGTCATATTAATTTTATAATAATTTTGTTTGGTAAATAAATATTTTGTAATAGTTATCTACTTAAAATTGTTCTCTTAAATGTTTGATATATCTCATTCTAAAATGTATATTATATATTACATATAGTTAATTATAATTTTATAAAATATGAATTATTTATACAAAATTTCTTCTATGTAATGTAGTTTTCTTTTAAATTTTGAATGCATTTTGCAATAATATTTTTTAAATATGGTTGTATGCTATCAAGTTTAGGTGTTAGGTGGGTCGGAAGTGATTATATCAAATTCAAATTGTTTTTACAAATTGTTTATGTTTTTTATTAGTAAAGTAGTGTTAACCAGGGCACTAACCCTTAACATAGTCAAAGACTATCAACAACACATTAGCAGCACCAAAACATCACAAAAACAAAAATTGTAGCGAGAGTTCAACACAAATAAAAGATAGCATCAGGGGAATACCCTGTAAGTCCATAGAACCAAAACCAACAACAAACCAGAGACAAAAAAAAAAGACCTAAGGGGTCAGTTTATGGAGCCTAGCCATTTCAATGTAATTTCCCCAATCCTCATAAAGGAACATGTAGAGTTTCTTGTAGGCCTGTTTGTCTGTGCCTTCTTCAACAATCCTATCTCGAGGAGACAAAGTGTCATCATTGAGCTGTGCATTTAACATAAATGCAGAATTTGTTGATGTTAGTGAATTGTTTGTCCCTAGTGTCCCACCTACATTTCATTTTCTTGATTTCCTCTTTTAGCTCATGAATTTCCTTATCCACCCCAAAATTATCTAGGTGGTTCTTCAGCTCACAAACTTCATATTTGAGGGCCTGAAACTTGTCCTCCCTGAGGTGGTGAATGGGCTTCACTTTCTCTTCCTTCCACATTTCTTGTTCCTCTTCTGCAAAAGAGAAACCCTTGTCTTTTTTCTTCTTCTTCCTTTTCTTATCACTCTTTCTATCCTTGTCCATTCCTTCCACAACCCCCTCGTCACCATCGAACCCAACATCAAGTTAAACAACCATCCTAATGACAAGGTCCACTTTCTACATAAAGTTATTTGGGGCCACATCTTCGAAATTCTTGACAAGTTTCAAATTTGTTGTGTTCAAATCTTGAGGGACCAATGGGGGACTAGTGTAATCCTTGTTGGCAATGTCCAATGGGGGACTAGTGTAATCTTTGGTGGCAATGTTTCAACAACTTTCTGGATCTTATCTTTTTTCTCACTAGCACCCTTGGAGGCAAGCCTTTGGGATCTTTTCCTACCCTCAGTTTCTACAACATGATCTTCTTCATCCGAATCTTTCAAGCTAGAATTTTCAATTATAATTCACTTATATTTTCTAGCAGATTTACCCTTACCCTTAGGGCAAGAGGGTTTCCACTCTTTCATAGAAAAGGGGGAGGGAAAGGTGGGAGGAATCCAATCTATGATAGTTATAGAGGAACAAGGAATAAGAGATGAAATAAAAGCTTCATTAGATAGTTGAAAGAATCTAGGAGGGGACACTTCACTCACAAACGTCACAGAAGGATTAGAGGCATGCAACGGGGTTGAATTACCATAATGTTGTAGGGGGTATAAGACCAAATGGTATCGATAGATCCTATAAATCGGACCCTGGTGGAGGGGAATAGGTTGATTGTCCTCATTTTTTAGGTCTAAATCATCTTTGATTGAAATTTCAATAAAATGCAATAGATAGAAAGGCGAACATAAAAGATCATGGTTTCTAAAGTGATTTTAAAGGGCAAATGATAATAATAGTAAACCTTGTTGTGGCCCTGAAGAGTAAAATACTTCATGATCATTAAGCATACCATGTCCCATGAGTGTTGGAGCTCTTCTTTGGAAAAACTACCTTCTATCTTCTTCCCTTCAGAGAAAGGCCAATCACCTTGGCAATATCTTCCTCAAAAACTTCAAAGGAAATCCCCCCAATTGCAACTGTGTGATTGTTCCAAGAAATAAAAAATTGAATGGAGATTTTTTCATCATGCCCTCACATGTTTTCCATGAACTCCACCACCTTGCCTTCGACATAGTACTTCCAAACTGTCAGGCCCTTCTTGAAATCATCGAGTTTATCTGGCTCAAAGTGTACCCTATCACCTCCTATAACAAAATTACAAATGCTAACAACTATGGCTTTTTCTCGATACCTTGACATAAACTCTTTAACATAAAAGGATACCAAAAACATTTCTTTGTCAAAATAGGATTAATATTCACATAAATGTTAAGAATTTGGAAATCATGAAAGCCAATGACAAAATAATTGTCAGAATTATCCTCCAAACAAGGAGATGCATGCAGAAGGTAAATCTAGCCTTTCAAAGTGATATTTGATATTAAAGGCACCGTCTTGTAATTGGGGCTTAAGGAATAATCATTAAATAGACATCCACATATCCATCCAAGCTCAATTCATTCCTTAAGCGCACATTTTTGTAGAGGTTTCACATGTGTTGTATCTAGAGTAACCTGGTTTATTTAAAGAAACACATAGAAAATATGCCAAGTGATGATGGTGAGGTGGTCATCGCATTTAGTAGCCCACTTGATAGTCCACATAATATGACCATTATTGCCAATCAGCATTGAGCTGAAAATTTTCAAGTTTAAAAACTCCCTCTTTTGATGATACCTATGAGCTTGATGAAGAGGGTGAGTAAAATCAAGGAGGTGGATATTCATTCTACGATGCATACTACGATGCATCCCTTTAACAACATCAATGGTGAGTTTGAAATCCCCAACATGAATGACAATAGAGAGGGTGATTCGAAGACCCCAGGGCAAGACCATGTCTTTAACAATTTGTTGATGTTAAAGATACAAATCTAAATAAATATCTCTTCAATTAAGAGTGAAATATTAATCATGTATAATTTTAGATATCATAGGTTTTTTTTTTATTTAAAAAAGTAGAGAGAACAAGGGCACTGACCCTTTACATAGCAGAACTATTAATGAGACCATAGTGCAAAAGACAACACTATAAAAACATTAACAGTAACAGAACTATAACAACAATAATGAGACCAAGTCTTTGAAAATAAAAAACAGCAAGCAAAAAACACACAAAACAAACTACAGGGTTACCTTTTGCACCCCAGTGGCATCAATGACATTGTTCCATTCAGTAAACATGAACTTATACAAGTCCTTAGCCTCCTGCTTCTCCTCCTCTAAGGCCCACAATTTGGGCATCCTACCTTGCACCTTGCTCTTGAGCTCACTAACATCATCCTTGATAGCCTACAGTTCAAGAATAGGGCCCAGGTTCTCGACCTTCTGCATGATGTCCAACATGTCTGTGCACAACATTTCCATTTACTCCAGGGTAGGGACACCTTGAGGGTTCACAGTATCCTTTTCATCCATAGTCTTATCCAGCACCTTGGCCACATCATCAGCAGGGGAAGAGTCGATAGCAGTGCCCAGGCCCATCAAAGGAATAGAGTTCATCACCTATTCTGCCATCTTTAAATCCAAGTCCAAGTCACTAGAGTCCAAGGCTTTAGTATTAGAATTTTCCTCACCCGTGACAGCCATAATGCCCATGTTCATAGGGGCCCTATCCTTAACAATAACAGAGTCCTAGGCTTGCATCTCAGAATTGCCCTTGCCAGCAGCACCAACTGTGCTCAAATCCATGGGGTCCCTAGTAATTTCCGCTCTAGCAGCATCCTCACCGAGGGCCCCTATTGTGGTTTTAGGGTCCTCTCCCTCCTTGTCCTCAATGGGGTCCTCCTCCGAGTCAATAGTTTCAATCATAGGGGTCTTCTTTTTATGCATAATTTTGAAAGACAATCTAGATGATCTCCTTTTTTCCTCAAAACCAGTGAAAGGGTTGTCATTCTCAGCATCCTCAGAAGATAAATTGTCTTCAACAATACGTTTGTGTTTAACAGGGGTTTTGCCTTTACCCTTGGATAGGGAGCAGGAAGCACTGGGAGAAGAGAACAGAGTCAAGCTAGGAGAGATCGTAGATAAAGAAACAATGGAGGCAAAAGTAGGTAGAGACATGGAGAAGTTGGTCATAGCAAAGCCTTCATGTGGAAATTGGAAAAATCTAGGGAAGGCCATAGAAAGGGCGGCAAGCTGATGGGGAGTTGGCATAGGGGGATGAGAGAGAGAGAGGTTCTGGGGGGGCAATGGGCCTCATGAAATTTGTATAGCCTGTAAATAAGGTCCTGGTGAAGGAGGTAGGGAAGCTTATCCCCATGCTTGGGATCAATGGTGTCTTTAACAGAGCTTTCAATGAAATGCAGTAAATAAAAGGGCAGACAGAGAAAATCATTATTGTGAAAATGATTCAGAAGGAGAAAATGATAGTAGTAAAATACCTTGTGCCTGCCCTCGAGACTGAAGTATTTCATAATCATAAGGCAAATCATATTCCACAGGTGTTTAATCTCTTCCTGAGCAAATCCACCCTGGAGTTTGACAAGTTCCTCATGATTGTGGAAGAAGCATTTCAGGCCTTCGCTATTGGCAACATGGCTGAAGTGCTTGCATTGTCGTTCATCAAGGGCCAGCTTCATGGCCTAGGCAGGTATCTCCTCACAGACTTCAAAAGAAATTTCGCCCACCGAAACACGCATCCCAAACCAGGAGGAGGCAAAAGAAGTCAAGAGTTTCTCATCATGTCCCTGTAGACATTCCAAAAAATCGGCAACCCCTCCTTCAATGCAAAACTTCCAGACCAGGGGGTCATTCGTGAAGTCATCCGGTTTGTCCGTGTCATATCTAACTCTTTCACCCCCCATATCCTCCGCCAACAGAACTTCTTTAGACATGAAAATATTTTTGCAGAGAAAATTGCAAAGACCCTTCAATAAGCAAGCTGAGATAAGATAATGGGAAGTGTGCGAGCCCGATGTCATTAAGTGAGACATGAAGTTGGGCGCATGGGAAAAATTGAAATCACTTTTGGAAATGATTTCCTGGTTACGAGGCATGAAAATCCAACAAATATTGGTGGCAACCAACATGTTACAATTCCAATTATACCTCATCATAACATGGCAAGCCCAAAGGATTTTCCAACAAAGTAGCACGTCCTTCACCGCCAGCTTAGCCGAGCGAGTCACCACCACATCGGCATAAATCAAAGGAATATTTTCATAATTTAAATTATGAAACCAACACCTCCAGACGACCCCAAGGGAAGAGAGGAGAGTAAGGAAAAAACTTGGCAACAACTCAATCATTGATAGGAATTTTATGTTTCTCATCCTAAAGAAGTTAACATGGTCCGGGAGGGAATTATGGCTCTTCTAGCATCTCAAACTAGAAAGATTTAGGCCAAGGGAAACTAGGGCATCCGCCACTCTGTTGCTTTCCCTGTAGGATTGCATAATTTTGAATGAATCAAGCCCAGAGATGAGCCTCAAGGTGTCCCTGATGGTTCCCTAAATGGTCAAATTGAGCTTATTCCACCCTTTGACAACACCAATGATGAGATTAGAGTCACCCTCAATATTCATAATCCTGATTCTCATGGTGAAGGCGAGACGGATTCCCCATACTAAGGCCATTGCTTCAACCTGATTAGAGGAATGCCCAATCAGGTTTCCCACATAAGCAACAACAAGGGGCCCCGAATGGGTTTTGATAACCCCTCCACCAGCAGCCAGACCCCCTTGGTAGCCCCATCAAAGTTGAGTTTTAAATGGGTGGCCGGAGGAGACCAAACCGTGCTTTGCCTTAGGAGTCTCTTAGAGTAGTCAACAAGAGAGAACGTGGGGGGAATGTTCCAACATCTAGCAATTTCCCAGTCCTAGGTAGAGGGAGGTTTGGAGGCCAGTCGAGTTTTAGAAATAGAGATATTCTCAAGAATCAACTTTAGGAATCGAGAAAACATAGTTTCTACAGAGGCCTCTTTGTCCCTGAATATCCTATCATTCCTGTCCTTCCAGATACTCCAACTCACATGAGGGGGGATCTACTTCCATAGTTGTTGGATAAGGGGGTTGGATGAGGGACCCCGAAATGCCTGGGACAAACTTAACAAGTTGTCATTGATAATCCAACAAATAATGAGGTTGCTATAGACCATCCCCTAGAGCTCCTGAGCAAAGACAGTGGAGAAAGAGATGAGAAGGGCTTTCCTCATCATTCTTGCAAAGGATACATCTGTTAGGTAATTGGAATCCCTACTTGACCAAATTCTCTTGGGTCAAAATTTTATTGAGGAGAGTAGTTCACCAAAAGAAATTGACCTTGGGGATGAGTTTGGGATTCTAGACCTCTTTCTAGATAGAGGTGTTATCAGGTTCTCTTAGCAAGTTGTTGTAGGTAGTTCTGACAAAGAAGTACCTAGAAGGGTCCCACTCCCAAATGAATCTATATTTCCTAGGATAAAGGGGGAGAAAGGTGCCAACCAAGAGCTTCTAAAGCTCTCTAGCAGTAGGTAGGAGGAAGCGATGGTCAATGCAACAGTCCACCAAATCCCTCCAAGTGTTGTTGATGAAATAATTACTGACCCTTTCTCCAAAGAAACTTTTGGTAGCCTCCTGGAGCCTTCTAAGTGAGGGGGAGGAAGCAAGGGGCTTCTCTCCCAACCAACAATCCTCCCAGAAGAGAATATTACTTCCATTTCCAATAAGCCACCTCATACCATGGGATAAAGGGTCCCTGCAACTCAAAATGTTGTTCCAATTTTTGGAACCCTTGGGGAGGCCCTCCTCTTTTAGAACAAAGGAAAAATCCCCATTACCCAGGTATTTATCCCTGATGATCCTGCTTCAATCCGCATCCTTATTCAAAAGCTTCCAGGTGGTTTTGGTCACATGGCCTTATTGAACTTGGAGATCTTGCGGGTTCCCAAACCCACCCATGGCCTTAGGGAGACAAACTCTATCCTAGCCCACCAAAGTGAGCCTCTTCTTTTCTTCCATCTCCATCCAAAGGAAAGTCTTTTGGATATTCTCTAGCTTAGCAAGCATAGCCACATAAATCTTAAAAAGGGAGAGGAAGTACATAGGGATCCCCTAAAGGGAGGAGGAGAGAAGCTACAACTTCCCAACACTACTAAGGAATCTACCTTTCCAACTAGTTAGCTTCTTCTGCAATCTTTCAAGGATAGAGATCCAAAAGGAATTAGAGATATCTTTGATAGTTAAAGGGAGACCAAGGTAGGTGCCAGGGAGGGAGGCCCTTTGACAACAAAGGATTTGACAGACTTTATCTTGGAGTTGAACATGAGTGTGAAAGAAGTAGATGTTGCTCTTCTCATAGTTGATGTGTTGACTAAAGGCCTGAGCATAAGAGTTAAGAAAATATTTCCAAGTTGTAGCTTCCAACATAGAGGAGATACCAAAGAGAATAGTGTCATCTACAAACTACTGCAGAACATTAGGAGGCGTCGTAGAGGCAGGTTTGATTCCCAGGAGAGCTCCTTTGTTAACCAAGGAGTTCAAATTAGAAGCCAACACTTCAGCAAGGATGATGAAAAGGTAAGGGGAGAGAGGATCCCATTGTCTCAGACCTCTGGAGGCCCTGAACTTCTCCAGGGGGCTCCCATTGAGAAGCACATAGTAGGTGACCGTAGATATGCATTCCCTAATAAGTTTAATGAGTTTATCTCCAAACCCCATTGTCTTCATAAATTTGAAGAGAAAGTTCCAGTTGACACTATCTTAAGCCTTAGAGATGTCAAGCTTGAGCACCATCCCTGGCTGGTGCCACTTGTCCATGGAATGAATTATCTCATGAGGAGAGATGGCTACATCAGAATCTGTCTATGAGGGATAAAACCTTTTTGTGTAGAGCTAATCAAAGAATCCAAGAAAGGTTTGAGTGTATTAACAAGAACCTTGCTAAAAATTTTATAAATAGTGTTGCAAAGACTGATAGGGCAGAAGTCCTTGAGACTAGTAGCCTCCTACACTTTAGGGACAAGGGAAATGAAGGTGTTATTGATCTTGTTGAGAAGCCTTCCATATCTAAAAAAAATCCTAGTGGCAAGGATAACATCAAGGCCGACCACATCCCATAAGTCTTGGAAAAAAACTGGGGGGAAACCATCAAGACCTGGGGCTTTGAAGGAACCCATAGAAAAAATAGCGGACTTGACTTCCTCCTCAAAAATAGGGGCCAAAATGAGGTTGTTGTCTTCCACTAAGAGGGGGGGTGGGAGGCAAATGAGAAGATCCTCCCTAATAGGGGCCCCAGTGTCACCATCCTCCGTAAACAAAGTGGCAAAATAGTTAGTAGTCAGTCTTCCCAAACTGTCCTCATCTTTGACCTCATGATTGTTATCATCCATGAGGGAGGAGATGTAGTTTTTTTTCCTATGGATAATATCAGATCTATGAAAGAAAGTCAAATTCTTATCATCCTCTTTGATCCATTGTACCCAAGATTTTGGTTTCCAGTAGAGTTCTTTGTGAGATTTCTCCTTCCATTTTTTGCAGAGAGCAGCCTCCTCCATATTAGTAGCTTCAAGAAAGTCACCTTGATCAATGCGCTCTTGGATAGCTATCAGTTTACTATTGAGATCCTTTTTTTGCCTGAAGATGTCCCCAAAGGTATATTTATTCCAACCCCAGACATTCCTTTTGATCAAATCTAGCTTCTGGGCAATCCAAAACATAGGTATGCCAAGGATGTAGGTGCTCCACCATCTTTTGATGTAGTCCTCAAACTTTGGATGAGAATTCCATATAATTTCATGCCTAAAATGGTGATTTTTCCTTACAGAATTTGTGGTGCTCCAAAGGAGCAGGGGGTTATGATCAGAGACCTTTTTGGGGAGGGTAGTGAGCTTCAAAGGAAGGACCAATTCCTCAATTTCCTAAGATGAGAAATCTATCAAGTCTGACCTGAGTAAGATCCTTTCCCTTCCTAAGATTGGACCAAGTGAATTTTTTCCCTATTAGTTCCACATCCATTAACCCATTCCTACCAATGAAGTCGACAAGATTAGTCATGTTGTCAGAGTACTCTGGGAGGCCCCCCAACTTCTCAGAGGGGATCAGAGGAGAGTTGAAATCACCCACGATCAACTAGTGGGCATTGACATTATTTTATATTAGAACAATTATGTCATTCTAGAGATTCAGTCTACCCGATCTAACATTGGAGGCATATACATTAACAAGAAGGTAGGAGTCCATAAGGGAAGAGAGTTTAGAGACCAAAAGGTTGGCAAAAGAGGAGAGAAGACTGCCAGAGAAATGGGAGGGTCCCACATGGTAACCAAGCCACTAGAGGATCCAATAGCATCGCTGATAACGAACTTAGCACCAAGCCAAATTTTTCTAGCAACAAGGGAAAAGGAAGACATAGACATCTTAACTTCTTGGACAAGAAGGACCATAATTTTATTTTCGAAAATACAATTCTTAAGAGCATATTTATTTTGGGGGTTGTTGAGGCCCCTCATATTCCATGAGAGGACCTTCATTTCTTACCTTTCATGGATGTCTCCAAGGTCCACTGCCTGCCATTGGAAATATCCCTTGCTGATTCCTTCTATCTCGATAGTCTCTGTGATGGACATACTACTTTAAGGTTTGTCCCCATATCAGGCTTTGTATTCCTGGTTTTGCATCTCTGAGTAATCCAACCCTCATCAATAAGAGTCTTGCAACCATTGGATGAAGCACCAGGTGCACTAGGAGAGGGGATACTCTAGTGCAGAGTGGGATGAGTTAACACCATCGAGGAGAAAGTCATCTTCAGGGAAAGAATGGAGCCCCTCACAATCTCACCATCTTCTAGTAGACCAACTGGTGAAACTAAGCTAGCCAACGGGGAGATTCACTATTCCTTCCAGGTCGACTTAGAGGTCTTGTCCACATTCTTTGTAGGAGATTTGACAAGGTTGATAATACTCTTAGCAAAGGGGTACTCTTCCATAACTAGGTCATCAACTGCAAGGGGAGGCAGATCCGAGCCAAAAGTAGGAGCCACAACATGCCCCACTATTAGGCCATTATGCTTGAGAGGAACATTTGGCACAGGGCATTCATCCAGGGCCGGACCCTTAAGCTTAAGAGGCAGAGGAGCTAGAGCATTGGATTGAGAAATAAAAAAGCCCATCTTTTCAGCATTTTTGGCAGAAAAGGGTGGCATTCTCATAAACAAGGGCCTGAGTCCAGCTTCCTAGCTTGGATTTGAGGGTTATAAAGTTGGGGATATTCATGCTCATAGTAGCTTGAACACATAAATGTGCATAGACCAGGCACAATCTAGTTCTGGTAATCTCATTGACACCAACAAAATGACCAAAGGAATTCCCAATCTATTTAAAGATGGACTCATCCCAGTACTCAAGGGAGAGCCCTAGGAGTTGAACCTAAACTGGAGTAGTTTTTTATAAATCAGCCGCTGGGTCAAAACCAGCCTTCCATCGACAAAGGGAAAGATTGTTTCGACCATAGGACCAACAACCAAAAATGACAAGAGCAACATCCTCCTTAGCAGTGAATTTAAAGAGGAATAGGGCTCCAGGCATGGTGCTAACAGAGACACTCCCTTTTAGTTTCCATTTGTCCTTGACCCATTTTCTAACCATCTCCACCATGAGGCACAGGGAGAAGAATTTTCCCACTAGAGTATTAGCCATGTTGTGCAAAATACGGTCAAGAACAATGTCAGGGAGCTCTAAAGACATTCCCTCCTCAGTTTGCGAGTAGACGAGGACAATGTTGGGGTCCACAGTCTTAGTGTTTCTGACCAACATGTTTTTCCAGCCTTTGAGATTCATGTTATCAGTAGGAGGTTTAGTGGTATTTTTCTTATCATGAACAACCGACACATCGGGTTAGGATCAGAAACCATGGGCGTGACCAGAGAACTCCCCAAATTAGAGTTGTCAAGTTGAATCACAGCCGGACTAAAAGGAGAATCCACTGTGGGACCAGGAGGGGATGTGACAGACATTGTTAGCATCACAGAGTCCAAATCGAGGCCCGTAGATGGTGGGGGATGATCCCCACCTATAGATTCCACTATGAACGACAGGTGTTTGAAACTCGAAACTTGCAGAGTAGCAAGCAACAGTTGATTGATTAGTGTCTAATATTTTTTTTGGTTGAATGTTGACTACGAACAACTCATAGGTTTGTTAAATTATTTAATATTAATTAATTTATTATTTATTAAAAATTATATGATATTGAACTTTAGAATCTTTAGTAGTGATTATACACTATGAAAAATAATATTTTTAATTTTTATTAAAGAGTGTATTTATACGAATCCTCATGCTTGAATGGAATGAATTATAGTATATTAATAAAATTTGTACTAAAGCCACAATAAATAAATTGATTGAAAATTAATATATATCAATTTAGTTTACATAATACATGTTGTAGAGATGCTCAAAGGATAATAGATTGTACCCAACAACTATTTTTTGAACATTACAATAAATGTGAAAAGGTTCTTTCTAAAACTAAATCCCTAGTATGTAAGAATTTAGACATGCTCCTTAGTTGTGCACTAAATTTATGAAGGTGATTGTAAGTTAGTCCTTAAGTTTGGGACTACTAAGTTTTATAGGGATGTGAATGGAATTTTCGATTGGTAGTGGAATTATTTTTTATTGTGTTGTAGTATTGGTTTTTAAGAGCATAATTATATTGTTTCCTTGGAGTGATGTCTTGCACCATGTGGCTACTTAGTAAGATTTGCTAGAAATAAAATAATTTTCTTATCAACCTCTAATTATTGTTCGGCAATTTTGTAAACCAAATAACATAGGTTTGTCTATAAATGTTGTCAAGCAAATAATGTCAAAGTTGTCATTTTGTTAACTAAGTTGTTAGAAGGAATTGGGAGGTTGTGGAGGTTAGAGATTTTATTTAAAAGGAATGTATGCACAAAAATAAAGGTTGGTGAAGAAGGGATTGAAATAAAAGTGAAATTTGAAATCAAATGGGACTACATTTTCCAGTTTTATTGTTTTTTAGTTTGAGTTTTTAATGGCACGACCACGTATGGTATAGTACATGATTCAAACCAATGTGAAAAGATGAAGACACGAGTCTAGTTTAATATGATTTTAGTTTGTGAAAATTTCATTGAGATTTGAATGAGTTAGAGCAATTCTTGTGCAAACAACCCTAGATCAAACCTAGGGTTACTGGTTTTGGGAAAAACTTCATAACTTACTTTTCCACCATTGGATCTTGATGAAAATTGGAGGAAAAGTCTATCTTAGTGTTATATTCAATCTCATTTAAGGTATTTTTTTAATTATTTGATTTTTGAAAGTTATTGATGATTCTTATTTTCAGATTACAATATGGCAGTTTAAAAATCTAGTTCAATGAGGGTTTTTTATTATAATGTTTTGTTTTTGTTATGATCATTGGAAGCATTGAATGCAAAGGCTCTAAATACATTGAATAATTCTTGATAATGTCAATGTTTGCAAATACTTTGTGCTAGATCATGCGCTTATTGTAGTGTCATACTCAAATATGCCAAATAAAGCTCAAGTAATCCCAGGGGTGGAAGTATAGGATTGAAGGTCTAATGCACAATTGGTGTGTGGTTAGGAACCTGTGGTGAATCTTTTTGTTGAAGCGTTTTTTAATTCCTTCTGCCTTGTATTTGGTATCAGATCCTAAAAGGTCTATGAAAATAATTTTGAGATCCCAAAAGATTTGGGTAGGAGAAATTCATTATGTTGATTGGCATTTGGTTCAATATGTGTGTTGTAGATTGATTGGCAAAGAAGACCCTGAATACCAAAATACTAGGGAAGAAGAATATAAAGAAAGCACTAGGTGAGGTATCAAGAAAAATACAAAGGAGTTAGAGATGCGACATCAAGATAAGAAGGAAAGTTTCAAGGAAAAAGATAATATGAGAGAAAATATGACAGAATGATTTAGACCTGGCTAGAGATTTCCTAGAGTTATGTGGAGGTTTTCAAAAATGTAAGTTCATGTTGAAGAAATGGTTGGAAGTAATAAGACAAAAGAGTGGCTAGAACATGAAAAAGGGAGTGAAGGGGCCTATAGAGTTAAAGGCCACGAGATAGAGAAGGTGAAGGATGGTTACCTTGGGAAAATAAGAAAAGAACATTGGGAAAATACACAGGGGTATGAAAAACAAAGAGTTGCCAAATTAGCCACAAGAAAAGGAAGTGAAGTAGCCGAGAGAACAAAATATACATGACAAAAATCAGAAAGAAGAGAAAGAGGAAGAAGTCCAAACACAACTCAAAGAAGAGACCAATGAAGGAAGATAGTAGAATTCCTATTGCTGATCCTAAAGAAAGTGTTGAAGAAATAAATAATGATGTTGCATTAAAAACATGTCTTCTTGAAAACATAAAGATTTTGGAGAATAACATGGAGAAAAGAGTGTATGAGAAACCACATGAGGTGTATGAAGAAGTGAAGTATGCAAACAAAGAATATGATTTTTTAAATATGTGTGTTCCTTGTGCAAGTAAAGAAGACAAAGTGGATGAAGGAGAAGATAAATCTCCAATTGCAGTCAGAACTAAAGTGTTCAGAGACAAGAATAAAACCATGGATATATAATGCCAAGTTGGCCTTGGCACAAGAAGCTTGTTGTTGGACTGGAAAGCACAAGTGCACTAGTTGAAAAAAATATAGTTGAGATCTAGAACAAAGAATACAATTCTTTCATGCAAAGGAACTGGAAGACAAGAAAGAAGATTCATATTTGAGATGGAACTCAAATTTCTTTTCTGTGGGGAGTATGATGCAGGAGTATCACTTCATGATGTTTCATGTTTCATGTGGACATTAGGTTTTTGAGTTGTTTTGTATGTTTTGAGAAAATAAGGTCATCAAAGACCATTTTGGAATGTTTAGGTGGTGATTTGTCAAAGTTGCAAAAATGTCATAAAGTTGCAAAAAATGTTGTCAAGCAAAATAATGTTAAAGTTGTCATTTTGTTAACTAAGTTGTTAGAGGGTAGTTGGGAAGTTGTGGAGGTTGAAAATTGTATTTAAAAGGAATATAGGAATGAAAATCAAGTTTGGTAAAGAGGGATATGAAAGAGAAGTGAAATTTGACATGAAATGGGACTACATTAAATTCTAGTTTTTAATGTTTTTCAACCTAATTTTTTTATCGTATGACAATGTATAGAATAGTAGGGACTTGAACCAATAGGAAAAGATGAAGACATTCTCATCTATTTTAATATGCTTTTGGTTTGAGCAAATTTTATTGAGATTTGAATGAGTTAGAGCAATTCTTGTGCAAGCAATCCTGAATTAGATGTAGGATTACTTGTTTCGGGAAAAACTTCATAACTTACTAAATTCCACTGTCGGATCTTGATTAAAATTGGAGGTAAAGTCTTTCTTAGTGTTATCTTCAATCTCACCAAAGATTTGCTTAATTCTTTGATTTTTGAAAGTTATTGATGATTGTTATTTTCATATTATAGTATGGCAATTTGAAAATCTAGTTCAATGAGGGTTTGATGTTATAATGTTTTGTTTTTGTTCTGATCATTGGAAGCATTGAATGTAAAGGCTCCAAATACATTGAATAAGTCTTGTCAATGTCTATGTTTGCAAAGACTTTGTGTCAGATCATGCTCTGATTAGTAGTGTCATAATCAAATATGCCAAAGAATGCTCAACTAGCCCCAAGGGTGGAAGTATAGGGTTGAAGGTCTAATGCACAATTGGTTTGTGGTTAGGAACCTTTGGTGAATCTTTTTGTTCAAGCCTTGTTTTAAGTCCTCCTTCTGCATCATTTTTTGGTATCAGAGTCCAAAAGATCTAGGAAAAGATATTCATAAATTTCAATTTATGACTTATTATTTTTAAATTATATTTTTCACTTTTGAATTATTAAAAAATATTTTATTTAATTTAAATTGTTTTCTTTATTTTTTATTTTTATTTGAAAAGATAAAATTATTTTATTTTATTTTTGTTTGAAAATTAATTTTTTTAATAATTAATTTTATTTTCATTTGTTTAATTAGCCATTTTTAGATAATAATATCAATCATTTCATGGTAGTAAGTGTAATGTTACTCAAACCAGCTTTTGAATATATATCTAACTTCCAAAGGCATCTCTTGTTTCTCCTTAGATTACCAATACAACTTATCTTTTAAGGCATGGAAGAATCAAATTATTTGTGTGGAATTGTTGACTCACATTACTTATTTGAGTAGTTTGGCATGAATTCCTCATCTCTTTGGAATCTTTGTATTTGTCTCATCATAAAAATCCAAATCTAGTATATGGAATCAGTAACACCATTATTTTTTTATTGTTTTGTTTTGTTTGTTTTTTTCCTGTCATTAATACCATTGTTCTTTTTAAAAATAATTATTAGTTTCATCATCATTTTAAAATGTATAAACATGAAAAATAAGTGATCTATTAAAAGTTGTTTAATTGATATAAAAAAAAAAAATGGTGAGTGATAGCATTTTTGTTGATTATGTTATCTATTAAGATTTAAATCATGGTATATGATTTGAAGATCATGTATTAGATGACTTTGATAAAATGAATACTTCTAAATTTTTACCTATCAACAAGAAAATATCAACATAAATTCCTTTATCAAATACTAAAAAGGATTTTAAAAAACACATGATTTGTGACCCTACATAACTTGTCCATTTTCATTTGACTAGTGAGTTGAGTGCCAAATATTCTAAAGTAGAGACGTTAAAGAACCCTCACCTCAAGGGTACATTTCCTTAAGTCTTCAATCTTTCCATGAGGATGTGTAAAAGATGATGTGAAGATTGATCTTTAGACAAATTTAACAAAATGAATATTTATGAATCTTTAACCATCAACAGAAAAATATCAATACATACACACAAAATTTGTGACCCTACACAACCTGTCCATTTTTGTTTGACCTGTAAAATTTAGTACTAAAAAATCCAAAGTAGAGACATCAAAGAACCCTCACCTCACAACTGCATTTTCTTAACTTTAATCTTTCCATGAAGACATGTAAATGATAATGTGAAGATCATAGATGACTTTGAAAAAATGAACGCTTCTAAATCTTTAACCATCAATACAAAAATATCAATATATAAACACAAAATTTATGACCCGTGAAGTTGGGTGGCGAAAAGTCTAAAGCAGAGACATTTCACGGGTACATTTTCTTTGGTCTTTAGTCTTTGTCTTTGCGTGTGGAGTCATACAGTACTGAAACCTCAATAATGCGATAAAGTGATTTTTGACTTATTTTACCACTTGCCGAATGAATTACCATGTCCTGTCCAACTCATTTACTCCTCGACCCGTGAAGTTTAAAGCAAAGACATTTCACGGGTACATTTTCTTTAGTCTTTGTCATAATACTCAAACTTGCACAATGCGATAAGTGATTTTTGACTTAGTTTATTGCTTACCGAATATACTAAACTAATGTCTCCACTTAAAACGTACTTGCACCTAAGGAGAACAATTAAGATGATGGCTCCTTTTTTCAACCGCCTTTCATTTCCCAGGGGGATTATTTTAGTAATAAATTTAATGGTTTCGAAGACATTTATCTAGAAAAATATGCACAAATAATTTAAATTTAGTTTTTTTAAAAGTGGGTATATTTTTGGTTTTCTTAACTGAAACAGTATGTCTATGGGGGAATCAATTTTATTAGTTTTTTTTTTTAAAATTATAGTATTAATTATTATTTTATGTGTTTATTTGGATTGGGGCGGATGTATTATCATTAGGTCAAATGAAATTTGATAATAATTTTATGCACGTCAAGTAAATATTTTGTGATAGTTATTTTTTGAAATTATTTTTTCAATATTAAGATGTATATAAAATATGTAGTTATTTGCACGCAATTTCTTCCATTTAATGTGGTCTTTTAAAATGTTTGAATGTATTTTGCAAATATGATTGTATGCTATCACATTTAGGTGTAGCATGGATTGGAAGTGAATATATCAAACTCAATTTGTTTATATATTTTTTGATATTAAAGATACAAATCTAAATTAATACCTCTTCTACTAAGAGTGAAAGATTAATTATGTATATATTTTTATTTTATTTTCCAGAGACATGTCAGCATACATAGATATCAGCATCTCGGCATTTATATAGAAGATTACAATAATTTGAGTAAGCACACATCTAAAATACAAGCCTCCTTTCGGCTAAGTAACCACATGCAAAGGGATCCAGTACATCAAATTCACCCAGGGGTCGAACCTAGCTAGCTCAAACGCACCTCTAGGGGTTTGGACTTTGGTGGATGGCTTTCTATATCTCATACCATCATCCTCACCAATAGTGCCCAACCAATTGGGCCACAACCCTTTGACAATTATGTATAATTTTAGACATCATATGATTTGCTAAATAAATTTATATTAATTAATTTATCATTATTAAAATTATATGATATTGAACTTTCGAGATGTTATTATCGGTTATGTTATGAAAAGTAATATTGTTTTATTTTCATTAAAGAGGGCATTTATATGAATCCTTGCGCTTGAGTTGATTAAATTGTAATATATTAATAAAAGTTCTACTAAAGACATGATAAATAAATTGATTGAAAGTACTAATATATCAATTTATTTTAAATAATACAAGTTGTAGAGATGATTGGAGGATAATATATTGTACCTAACGACTATTATTGAACATGACAATAAATGTAAATTGTAAAAAAGGTTCCTGCAAAAAATAAACCTCTAGTAATGTAAGCATCTAAACTTGCTCCATAATTGTGCATTGAGTTTATGAAGGTGCTTCTACGTTAGTCCTCAAGTTTTGTACTGTAGACACCTCAATTTGGTTAATTAATTTAATCAAATTTAACTCCATTCCTCCTAATTAATTAATTCCCTATCTGATTCCTCCTAATTAATTAATTTCCCAACCTGTTTCCTCCTAATTAATTAACCTAGTTAATTAATCCCTTTTTTACCATCCCATTTGATTAATTACCTTTAATTAATTAAATGTCCCTTTTCCCAAAACCTCCATGGATTAATTAATTTAATTAATTAATTAGACTCAACTCCTATTTGAGCACATGACGCCTACATTTTAGTCACTTTCTCCCAAGCCTCTCCCCAATCCTACCCTAACCAACCCTATCCTTCCAACCCACTACCCTATCCTAGTTACCCTCCAACTAACCTTATCCTATCCCTTCTTACCTCCCACACATGTCTACACATCCTAACTACTTTTTCCCCTTTTGAGGAAAATATCCTATTTTGGGTGACTTTGCCCAAAATAGACATGTGTCCTCTGGGACACATTTCACTCTTCCTATTTTTGGGTAGCTTTGCCCAAAATAGACATGTGTCCTCATGGACAAATGTCATTCCTTTTCCATCTAGTTGAGCCACTTGTCCTTTTCGGAGGGCAAGTGTCTCCTCTTCTTCCTCTCATCTTCTATTTAATCCCCCTCATTTTAGACCAAATCGTCCACCTTTTCATATCCATATTGTCACTCTATCGAAATTATCTCTCACCATATCCATTATCATTTTCATCAAATCCATTATCATTTGCATTATCATCTCCATCAAATCATGGAGCACAATCAAGCATCTAAATTGATGTCATGAGTACACATCCAATCATGAAATAATCAAATCGAAGCAAGGATTTGGGCTTTGCATAGCTTTTCTTTGTGTTTTTGCTTTGATTTTACCATTTCAATCTTGAGGTGTATGATGTATTATGTTTACTTGGTTATTTAGCTTGTTCTTTTAACCCTTAGTTTAGCACACACATTTTCCATCGCATATTTTCTAGCATGCTCGGTGGGACCCACTTCGTGGGTCATTCTAACATTTTTTGTTGTTTGAGTACGTTTTTTGACATATTTTGAGCACTCGCTGGAAAAAAATCAGATCTACAAGTTGATTTCTGCCTAGGAGGAAGTCTGTTTTCTCAATCTTGTGATTTCATGAAATAGCAGGTTTGCACCTTGAAACCGCGGGTTCGTGCCCTGAAACCTCGGGTTCACTATTGTCATTTTCATACGACCGCGGGTTTGCCATTATCATTTTTGTACGGAAGGTAAAATTCTCATTAAGTTTTATGTTTTTATAAATGATAATTGGCTTTTGTCTATGAAACAGTGGGTTTGCATTAGATCGCACCAACAAGTTCGCTATCTTGCACTAGCGGGTTCACTATCTCGCATCTACGGGTTCACTATCTTGCACCAGTGGGTTCGCTATCTCGCACTAGCACGTTTTCTATCTCGCACCAACGGGTTCGCTATCTTGCGCCAGTAGGATCACTTAAACTAGCGGGCTCGCTATCCTACACCAATGGCTTCGCTTAAACCAGCACGTTCGCTATCTTGCACTAGTGGGTTTGCTTAAACCAACGATATCTTAAAACAACGAGTTTGTGGGTAAGTGCAAGAAGTTGTGTCCACTTTTTGGCCAAAAAGTGGAAGTTTTTTCCCTTTTTTTTTGATTTTGTCCCGTTTGACCTAAATATTTGAGGCACTTAAAGGATGATTCTTGAAAAAATTTAGTAATAGAAAATGTAGTGCTCGAAGTCTACTTTCCAAATATGTAATTTGTTTTAATACCTAGATCTTAAAAAGGAAGTTTGAATAGGCATTAGTAAAACCTATAGTTTAAAAGTCACTTTTTAGGACCATACCATGCCCGTGTATGACAAGAATAATTTGACCTAAATGAAAGTATTTTTCTTTATCCTTTTGGGAAAATATCTATAACTCACTCACCTTTGATGAGGATATTTTTTTGTAATTTTTTTCCATATATATTTTTTTTTGTTATTTTTTAATTGGGCATAATCACATTTTTTGAAAAATCCGCGTGTATGGCAAGCATAATTTGACTTAAACTTAACATTTTTTAATTTTTTTTTTCAAACTATATAGACTTGTCTGTAGTTTGATGCCATATAATTTTTTTTCAAAAAACTTAAAGACAAAAAAGTTATTTAAATTTTGAAAAACCATGTTATTTCAAGTTTATGGATCTCTTTCATTACAAATTATTTTAAAATTAAAAATATTGATCCATTCTCTTAAAAAATTATATATTTGGAATCTAGATAGTGTGTACTATAATGGGTTTTTGTTGTTTAAATTTTTTTTGAAAATTAGGTGTTCAGATATATTTTTGAAGTCATTTTTTTGTATGAAGCTTGATTTGGGCTTGAAGTTGTAGGTCAAACCAATTCTGAGCCTCAAGGTCGGCTTTTCGAACCATTTACCAAGGCTAATTCCTAACCTACAAGTGGGCCCCAAAAAAATCTTTTTACAAACAGGATCTCGTGTTGAGAACGGGATCCCGTTTTGAAAATGGGATCCCGTTCTATATTGCAAATTATTTTAAAAAAAACCAAACAAGATCCTGTTTTGAATTAAAACAAGATCCCGTGTTGAAAATGGGATCCTGTTTTGTTTTTCCATTAATTTTTTTTTTTCGAATTGTATAAATATATGATCATTTAACATAATAAAACATGTCTTCAAATGTGCGAGTTTTTACATGATATATTATGATTTAGTTGTCCTTTAGATGCTCTTTTGTTGCAATTTTAGATCCATTTTTTGAAGGTGGCATTTATTGCATAAGTTTTTAGTCATGGGGTCTAAACAATGTTAGATGAAGAAACAAAGGAGGAAATTGACCGTCGAGGAAATTCAAGAAGAACGAGAGAAGGAGGCCAAACGTCAAAGGGATAGAAGAATGATGATTTGACAAATGAATAATCCTGATGCTTCTGGATCCACAACAATGGAAGAGACAAACATTCAAGATGATCCTTGGGGGATCAAATGGACATAGATGATGCAATTATGGATGATGATGATGTGAGTGAAACAATTATGAAGAATATTCCAAGTACAACATCCTCAAATCCAGGTACATCTTCAAATTATCCAGGTACATCTTCAAATCCTTCTCTGCAAGACATGGATAATGTGATTATAGGTGATATTCATATTGATGATTTAGTAGAAGCTGGATATACCAATGTTGAGATTGATAGAATTGTCCATGAAAATGAAAACCTTCACGTTGGTAAAGATGAAATTATTTTGAATGTTGAAACTAAAAATCCTTTTGAACATGGTGAAAATGAAAATCCTCCAATTGTTGAAGATCAGGGAAACTTTTTAATAAAAATTGAAAAAAATGTTCTGGATAATCTTCCTGGTAAGATTTCTTGGAGACAAATAAGAACATATGCCAATAGAATATACAAAGAATTTTTTTATCGAAAAAAACTTGCAATTCAATGTCAACTTATGATGCAATTGATGAGAATGTGGAAAATGAGAAAGTGATGAAAAAAATAGGCATCTATGTGAAACCATAAAGAAAAGATGAATATGTTAAGCATGCTATGTCTACTGTTGCAAGTGCCAGTGAATCTATCGGTACAACGAGTCTATCTAAAGATAAGAATGCAGCGCGACGAGCTATAACAACTGCCATAGTGAATAAAGCAACCTTGAATAAAAGGATGGTAAGCAACATTAGTGGAATTTTAAAGATGCATCCTAAAACATTGGTTAGAGTAGCTAAAAGAAGAGAAAGTATTGAAAGTGATCCAATCAACCAAAGTTGGAGTTTTAGTGGTAGACTTTGTAGGTCAAATATGAAATTGAATATTGAAGTGAAATCTTTGGTTGAAAAGTTTTGGCATGATAATACAAGGGTATCATCTAATGCTAGAGATGTTCTAAAGTTGAGAGTGGGGTGTAAAATTCATGACCCTCATCCAAAACACCTATTAGACACAACTCAAACTAAATTTTATAGAAAATCTTTGGATGAAGTTTTGTTACATGGAAATATTACTATAAGTCAAAGATCATTTGAAAAATGCAAGCCCTGGTATGTGAAAATTAACAAGCAAAGAGTCTCTTGTTGTTGTAAAATGCACGTGCAATTCATTACTATTATGATGTTTTTCGATACATATGTTGTATTTTGCATAGTAACATGCTTATCCAGGAATGTGGTATTGATATGCCACCTAAATCAATCAAAGAATTTGTAGCAAGTTTATTTTGTCAAAGAACTAATGGGCAATTATTTTATTTACATTCATGTATCTCTGGACAATGTTCTAGTTGTGGCAATTTTTCATCACTAGTAGAATGTATGCATGAGAGTAGTGAAACTGATTTTGGACAACAACTAGTGGATGTTAGAAGATTTAAGAATGTTGAGTATCCCTTAAAGGATGGGAAAATAGGAGAGCATGTCGATATAATCACAGAGAAGGTTAGTGTACATGCATTCATGTCAGAATTTAAAAGTAAGATTGTACCAAAATATGTGACACACTCTCAACATGCTAGATGGCTTGATTCTCAATTTTGCACATGTAGAAATACATTTCCGGTTGGAAGTATACTATCAGTGGTGGACTTTGCTAAAAACTATACTCTTAAGCCATAAGAGGAAATTCAATCTCAATATTACAATTCCACTCAAGTTGCTATTTTTGTTCATATTGTTTATAGACAAGCAGATGATAGCACAGAGGATGATAGAAAAATCCTAAGGGAGTATCATTTCTATGTGAGTGATAATAGGATGCACTCGTCAGAGTTTGTTCAATATTGTTTTAGCATATTTTATAGAAATATAAGAGAAAGAGGAATCCAGATGATGGAACATCTTATATGGTCAGATAATTGTACTGGACAATTCAAGAATGCTCAAATTTTTTATTGGTTAAGCAGGGCTCACAAGGAATACAATATCCAACATATATGGAGTTTTTTTGAAGATGGACATGGTAAAGGAGAACATGATGGAGCTGGTGCATGTGTTACAAGAATTCTTGCTAGAGAGCAATTAAAATTTGAAGATAATATAAAATTTAAAGATGCACATGCAATTGTAGATTGGTGCAACACAACCTTATCTACTGGATCAAGTGTGAACTCAACAATTCAATGATTCTTTTGATTAGTTGAAGAGGAAAACATTGTGCTGAAACTTGATTGTGAGACAATTAGTGGATCGACAAAATGGAATTCATTTAAGAGTTCAAATGCAAGCACATGGACTATATGGATAAGGGAACTTGCATGTTTTTGTCAATTTTGTATTTCAGGTGATTCTGATGTATGTGAGAATACTGAATGGGTTGAAGATTGGAATCAAAGATCGTTGACTCCTACTCAAGAACAAGATCAAATTAACACAATTGAAGATAATGATGAGCTATTTGCATCAGATGATTATGATCGTGTTTCAGACCTTGTACAGAAAGGTAATCATTTTTTTATTATTTTGTTGGCCATTTAATAAAATTAGTTTCAAACTTTTATATATTTAGTGTAAATTAAAAATGGTATTTTTTAAATTCTAAATTGTGATAATTTATTAATTTTTTGTTTGTCTAGGACTTGTATGCCATTGTTGCACTTGAGGAAAATGAAGAGGAAACATAATATTGGTTGGCTCGATGTGTTGAGACTAAACACAAACTAGTTAATCCTCGAGAAGATGACGATGATTTTCATTATCCAACTGGTTCAGTGGTAGTTGTTGGAACTTGGCTAAGGAAATATTTGACAAGGAAGAATGGTTTGCCTACTTTTGAAGATTATGAAACACATAAGAAGATAATACACTACTCACATTTGATTGTTGCAACAAATATACAACTAGTGAGATATCGCGGCAAACCTAGTAATAAAAAGTTGTGGACAATTTCTATGGAAGATCATGAGACAATTATAGATGCTTTGGAAAAAAAAGAGGATGCAGATGGTACAAGGGAATAAGTATTTAAATAAAGAGGTATGTATACATGTTAAATGTATGTATGTACATATTGTACATATATAATTTTTTTTTAGTACATACCATTTGATCATGTAGATGGTTTAAATATTATTGTTTGATATATATAGGTCTTTCGCCTTATTGAGAGATCTTACACAATTGTGTTACATGTAATGGAATAAGTATTTAATATATATAGAAGTACATATACTTGTTTTAAAATGTGAACTTGACTATTTTGCACTTCCATCTAGATTCTAATTTTTTTTGTCCTTATTATTTTGATCCCCTTAAGCCACATGTCCCAATTGTACACCCATCCCCTTAAGCCAAGTCATGTCCTAAACAATTAATTTCCCCGTAAGCCATGTCCTATAATTTACTTCAAATGATCCTCTTTTAAGGCACATGTCCTATTTCTAGTTTGATCCCCTTAAGTCACATGTCCCAATTGTACACCCATCCCCTTAAGCCAAGTCATGTCCTAATCAATTAATCTCCCCTTAAGCCATGTCTTATAATTTACTTCAAATGATCCTCTTTTAAGCAACATGTCTTATTTCTAGTTTGATCCCCTTAAGCCACATGTCCCAATTGTACACCCATCCCCTTAAGCCGAGTCATGTCCTAATCAATTAATCTCCCCTTAAGCCATTTCCTATAATTTACTTCAAATGATCCTCTTTTAAGAAACATGTCTTATTTCTAGTTTGATCCCCTTAAACCACATGTCCCAATTGTACACCCATCCCCTTAAGCTGATTCATGTCCTAATCAATTAATCTACCCTTAAGCCATGTCCTATAATTTAGTTCAAATGATCCTCTTTTAAGGTACATGTCCTATTTCTAGTTTGATCCCCTTAAGCCGAGCCATGTCCTAATCAATTAATTTCCCCTTAAGCCATGTCCTATAATTTACTTCAAATGATCCTCTTTTAAGCCATATGTCCTAATTAGTTAATTTCCCCTTAAGCCACATGTCTAGGTAGTTTTAACTTAAATTCACCCCCTAGATTTAAATCCTATATATAATATATATCTAACTATTTTTTGTTATTGTAGGTTTTCTTTAAAGTAGTTTTTTGTTGTTGGTGGCATGTGAAACGAGTTCATGAATCTTTAGAATTAAATCAAGATTTCCAATGAATTGGTAAGCATCCTTTTTTTTGTTAAATGTTTAGTTTTAATTTCCATATTTGATGTTTTTCAATGATAAAAATTGTTCAATTGCTTAAATAATTTCCCCTTTTAAGCCATGTCCTAATTGGTATGTATGCATCATTTTTTTGATTAAATTTGACTTAGTTAATTTATTTTTGTATTTTTAATTAAATTTGACCTAGTTTATTTCTAATTAAGTTCTGATTAATTTTTTTTGTGTGTGCATGTAGGTACATCTTGTAACCAGGCTTTTAATTGTGGAGATCTAATTTAAAATCTCTAGATCACTTTTGAAACTGTGGAGATCTAATTTATCTAGATCGCTTTTGAAACTATTTTTAATGTCTTAGATTGGATCAAACTTATATAATACTTTAGATTTCAGAATATTGAGTTAGACTTTAATATATAGATTTAAGACGTGTGGATCTTGAAAATTTTTAATTTGAGATGTGGATGAAGCTAAATTATTATATATTCAAGAGATGCACCTGGATTCAACTTTTTTATATTTAAGCTTTTAGTATGTATATATGTGTGCATGTGTACATGGTTATTTTAGAAATTATCAATTGCTTTGAATTAAATTTTTAATGTATACAACATTTGTGTGTGTACACATGTTATTTGGAAAAATATCAAAATTGCAAGTGTTTTATTTTTAATGTATATATGTACATGTGTACAAGTGTGCTATTTTTATAAATATCAACCGCTCATGTGTATATGTGTTCAATTGCAGTTGCTTCATTTATTTTTAATTTCTATTTATTTAGTTTTAGTATCATGTACATACACATACACATGCATATAGATTTAGAATTAAAAAAAAAAAATTACATAGCTCGAGATGATTATAAATAAATAAATATTTAATGTCTATGAAACACATGTATGTATGTGTACTATATATATATATATATATATCACATGTACACACACTGCATATATGTATATCAAGTCTAGATGTGTGATGTTCAACAAGTCCACATGTGGTCAACATGAAATATAATCAAAGTGTACACGCAAAATAAACAAGTTCGAGTGTGTACACATGTACACATGTACATCAAGTCCATGCTCAAAATGAAATATATAATCAAAGTGTACAAAATAAACAAGTCCCATGGGATGGAATGATCAAATGTCAGTAAATTGCATGAAACATGTAACAAATCTAGCCCCTAAAATGAAGATGACTGTAAGCCCTATATATGATCTAGATTCCTGTTCAAGCCACGTGGACGAAGAGGAGAAGATCCACTCTGCAAGACAAAAATGTTCAAGTTTGTGAGAGTTCTACGTAGTTCATGTTCATATATATATATATAAACAATTTAAAATTTTCAATTATAAGTTTCATAGCACATACGTGTACATGAGTAGACTCATCTCCTCTACACTCTACTGAGGGCTCTGCATCTCTAGGTGCTATAGGGGTAGTCAATGGCACTGGTATCTCACGCTATATAGTACATGTATATAGATCAAGATAAATGATTTAAAATAGAACTTTTAATTAAATTTATATTTTAAATGTTCATTTTGAACTAGAGATAATTTAATGTTTGAATACGCATGTACCTAACTTAGATCATCTCCTCTATGCATTACAGTATCCAGGGCGACATCAACAAAAACTCCACTATCAACAAGATCCTACAAGGTATTTAAAAAAGAGTTGCACGTGTCAATTATATGCACGCATGTACATATATTATATAATATACAAATTAATTTAATTTTTTAAAAAAATATCTGAAACTTGTATCAAATTTTTTTAATTTAAATCAACATTAAATACCTGAAATGCAAACGATGTCTGTAGAAAACTAATAAGAGGATCAGGATGATGATATGGCTCATCTGAATGTAAACTCATTCTGATGGTCGTGTCCACCTGTACACAACAAAATTAATTAAATCTAGATATTAAAACAAATGTACATGATGTTTATTTATTTATTTAAATGTAAGTTTGATGAACAAAATTAATTAAATCTCTAAATATATATATAAATTAAGATAGAGTGTCAACATACTAAATCTCTCTGCTCATCTGCAACAACCGATGTTGGAGGAGCTACACTCAGCACAGTGGGAGGTGGGCAATCTAACATGGAAGTCAGTGTCATAGTGGCCCCAAACATGGGCTGGAGACATGTACATGTGTAAATAGTGAAGACATATAGATAGAGAGATCTATATAAATTATGTTACAAATTTAAAGATGGTGGCCCCATACCTGTTTACCACGTAAATCATGATCTATGGGATGATCATCAGCACAAAGAAAATTGACATATGAACCAATATTATCATGATCAGTGGATGCTCCCTGTGCAGCTAAAGATGATGGACCATAATGTGAACTCAAAGCAAGGTCTGGACCATCACAAGGCCCATAGCATAATCAATGGCAACTCATACAAAAATGAGGTGTCGATGTATGTGGAATGGCTGTACTCATGTCAACATCATCCTCACCAGTGTCAATGTCACCACGGTCCAATAAATCAGTTGTCTACTGACAAAGGCTACTAGTGAGTGTGGTCAATGTGTCCAATGTGGAGATAAGAGAATGTTGATGAAAAGTCATAGGTATAACAGACATAGGTGCCATAATGGCCTGGAAACGGGGAGGTCTATTGGGGTCAATAGGTGCCCCCAACCTATTCTGTGGCATGCCACCACCAACACCCTGGAATGCTCTAATGTCAAAATAATTGGGCTTTAAACCCAAAACAAACTCTGCATATAATTTTCTCAAGAAGTATAAAGGGCACTCTATGTTGGCATGTGGTGGGGTGTCAAATACAATATGCCATCAATCCCAAAAATTATCGGCCATGCCCCGATGTGTACTCCACCCCATGGATATGTAGGATTTGTTTGGTGGAATGGGTTCACCTATGATGGCGTTTCAAAAATATGGAACAAGGTGAGATTTGTCTATTCTTAGGTTCAAAATATCCTTATAGGAGAGGCCATCAGAATAAAACCGGTGTCTATCCCCTCTCCATGCTTGATGTGAATTGAGCTCTGCATCTATAGACCTAACTGCATCAATAACGTGTTGCATCTTCGATGCAAAATGGTGCATGTGTGGGGATATATGTGGTGCTCTAAGGATCTCATTAACTTTTCCCTGTATGAAAACAACATTCTCATCAATAATGGCTCAAAATCGAGCCTCAGCAGAATCAGGAGATGGAGGATGATGATCGGGTGGGGGTGGAGGTGGATGAGGGGGTGGGAGTGGACATGGGGGTGGAGGTGGTGCACCATGGGCAAGGTCATCTTGGGGGGGGTTGAGGCCCTGTTGCATTAAGAAAATCTTCTATATCAAACACATCCATGTGATGATGTGTATGTAATCTGAGCACTGCATATATATATATACATGTACACATACATTTAATTAAAAATCAAATAAAAATTTAAAATCCAACTTTTGAAACTAAAACATAAATTTAAATTACATATAATTTTAAAACATGTACAATCTACATATATATATATATATACATTGTAAGCATATATACATATATAAACTCTATAGACAGATAAATGATAAAAAATTTAATGTGTACATATGAAATCAAGAACATGCACGTTTTTACATATAATATGATCATGTATAAGAATTTAAAATTTAACATCTATGAAAATGTTTGTAATTAATCATCAAGTGACACACGACTTAAGGGGATTGGCCTAAAGTTAGGACACGTGGCTTAAGGGGATAGGCCTAACTAGGACAATTGGCTTAAGAGGATAGGCCTAATTAGGATGGATGTTAATAAATTGAATATATAGTTAATAGGACCTATTACATGCTATTTAATATATATGGTATTTAATAATATATATAGTTAATAGGTCCTAGTACATGTTAAAAGGAAAATTGTCGTAATAGTATGTTAAGAGGCCAGTATGGTTGTAAATATAGTTAATTTAATGTACTTAGATTAGGAATTTCAAATTTGGCATCTACAAATTATAGGATGTATGTGGCTTAAGGGGACACTTGCCTAAATTATAGGATGTACGTGCATTTCCTAATTACATGTGTCTTAAGGGGACATGATCGAAATTAAATTAAATTTGATCATAATTAAGTTTAATAAATTGAATATATAGTTAATAGGACCTATTACATGCTATTTAATACATATGGCATTTAATAATATATATAGTTAATAGGTCCTAGTATGTTAAAAGGGGAATTGTCATAAAAGTATGTTAAGAGGCCTATATGGTTTTAAATATAGTTAATTTAATGTACTTAGAATAGGAATTTCAAATTTAGCATCTACAAATTATAGGATGTATGTGGCTTAAGGGGACAAGCCTAAATTATAGGATGTACGTGCATTTTCTAATTACATGTGTCTTAAGGGGACATGTTCGAAATTAAATTAAATTTGATCATAATTAAGTTTAATAAATTGAATATATAGTTAATAGGACCTATTACATGCTATTTAATATATATGGCATTTAATAATATAAATAGTTAATAGGTCCTAGTATGTTATTTAAGGGGAATTGTCGTAATAGTATGTTAAGAGGCCCATGTGGTTGTAAATATAGTTAATTTAATGTACTTAGAATAGGAATTTCAAATTTAGCATCTACAAATTATAGGATATATGTGGCTTAAGGGGACAAGCCTAAATTATAGGATGTACGTGCATTTCCTAATTACATGTGTCTTAAGGGAACATGTTCAAAATTAAATTAAATTTGATCATAATTAAGTTTAAAAAATTAAATATATAGTTAATAGGACCTATTACATGTTGTTTAATATATATGGCATTTAATAGTGTATGTATAGTTAATAGGTCCTAGTATGTTAAAAGGGGAATTGTTGTAATAGTATGTTAAGAGGCCCATATGGTTGTAAATAGTTAATTTAATGTACTTAGAATAGGAATTTCAAATTTAGCATCTACAAATTATAGGATGTATGTGGCTTAAGGGGAGAGGCCTAAATTATAGGATGTATGTGGCTTAAGAGGACAAACCTAAATTATAGGATGTACGTACATTTCCTAATTACATGTGTCTTAAGGGGACATGGTCGAAATTATATTTAATTTGATCATAATTAAGTTTAATAAACTGAATATATAGTTAATAGGACCTATTACATGTGCTATTTAAGAGGCCCATATGGTTGTAATTAGTTAATTTCATGTACTTAGAATAGGAATTTCAAATTTAGCATCTACAAATTTTGTAATTAATCATTTAAGACACATGACTTAAAGGGATAGGCCTAAGATGATAGGCCTAATTAGGATGTATGTGGCTTAATACCATCTACCTAGATTATAGGATGTATGTGACAAGGAAAGGAAAGAAGAACTACTTTAAATATAGGACACACATATGGCTAAAGGGGATCATTTTAAATAAATAATTACAACTAGGATCCCCTTAAGACACATGCATGTCCTAATTTTACATGTGTCTTAATGGGATCCCCTTAAGACTTGGTCAAGTAATTCTATTTAATTTGATCGTAATTACTTAATTTCATATATAGTTAGTAGGACCTAGTATGCTATTTAATATATGGCATTTAATAATATATATATAGTTAATAGACCTCCTAGTATACATTAAAACGGGTATGATTGTAATAGTATGTTTTAAGAGGGGTATAGTCGTAATTAGTTAATTAGTTAATTTCATGTACTTAGAATAGTAATTTTAAATTTAACATCTACAAATTTTGTAATTAATCATTTAAGACACTTGACTTAAGGGGATGGATGCATGTACACAATATATGAGATCTTATGTGGTCAGGGTCATAAGGGGTACATGTTGTGTACATAAATGTTAAAAAGGTGGCATGTGTGTGATGGGCCTTTAGGACCACATTGTGTTGTAAGGGGTCATGCATGTGTTCTAACACATGCGTGACCCCTTAGGACCACATATGAGCTCTTTTAACATCCTATACTTAGTGTATACAATATACCCCAACTACTAGGATGGTAAAAGGGGTCATATGTGGTCCTAAGGGGTCACACATGTGTTCTAACACATGCGTGACCCCTTAGGACCAGATTATGACCCATTAGAACATAATTCACGGTCCTAGTAAAGGCTCATCACACACATGCACACATTCTAACTCATGGTATAATATAGACATGGCTCAAACTAAATTATAAGACAAATGTAGCTTAAAAGGGGATTGAATTTGAAAAGAGGAGATGGCTTAAGGGGATACACGCATGTGTTCTACAATGTACATGTGCGACCCCTTAGGACCACATATGACCCCTTAGGGTGAACAGTGTGATCCTATGAGGTCATATTACACATATACATGGTCATAGAAGGGGTTGAAAGCAGGAGTTAGTTCACGCATGCATGTATGAGAGGCCTTTCTAGGACCACATTGTGTTCTAAGGGACCGTCATATATGTGATCCTAAGGGATCAAGCACGCATGTGTTAGAACACATGTGTGACCCATTAGGACTGCATATGAGTAGGCTAAATTAACATCCTAGTAGTTGGGGTATAATTGTATACCCCAGCTAAGTTAGGATATTAATATGGCTCATATGTGGTCCTAAGGGGTCACGCATGTGTTCTTACACATGTGTGATCCCTTAGGATCACACAAATGACTCTTTAGAACACAATGTGGTCATAAAGGCCTGTCACACATGTGTTCAACCCCTTAGGACCATGTACATGTATGACCCCATGGGATCATGCATAGTGTCCTAAGGGGTCATGTATGTGGTACTAAGGGGTCACACATGTACATTAGAATGTGCATGCATGACCCCTTAAGACCACATACATGACCCCTTTGGACACTATGGCTGATCCTATGGGGTCATATGTGGTCATAAGGGGTTGGACGTGATGTGATCCTATGTGGTCATAGGGGGTATGTTGTATACAATTTAGATGTTTTAAATAGTTTCATTTTTGTTGTAATTTTTTGGTTTTGGTTTTCATTTTCATTTTTGTTTTGATCTTGTAAATTAAATGTTTTGGTTTTGATATTTTTTTGGGTTTTGGTTTTGTTTCAAGGTTTTCAACATTTTTATTAAATTTATTCATTTAAAAAAAATCCTAATCTAATCAATTCATAAAAAAAATTCAAACTAAATTTAACTACTTTTTAAAATAAAAACAAACTTTTCTAATGAAAAAAAAATTATTAAAATAAAAACATACTTTTCTAATGAAATTTTTTTTTATTAAGCTAAAAAACATTTTTATCTAACAAAAAAATTAAATTAAAAAATAAATTTAAAACTAAAAATCATTAACAAAAAAAATAATTTTTAAACTAAAAATCTAATTTTTAAACTAAAAATCTAATTTTTTAACTAAAAAATTAATCTAAACATGAATTATTGAATAAAAATGGGTGTTGGGCATACCTGGAAGACTTGAAGGCGGGTTGGTGGCAATTCCTGGGAGGGCTTGACTCCTTGAATCGAGATCCTATATGGTAAAAATGAACCCCATTTCGTTAAAAAAAAAAATTATATATTCAAAACGGGATCCCATGTTGAAATGAAATGGGATCTCGTTTCATTTCAACACGAGATCCCATTTCATTTCAACACGAGATCCCGTTTCATTTTCAACATGGGATCTCATTTGGAGTTCTAGGCTCGGGATCTCGGGGCCCATGGGATCCCGTTTGATTCTAGGCTCAGGATGCCGAGAGTAAACGGGATCCCGATTCCTCTCCTATTCTTTCCACTTGATTTCCACTTTTTAACTTAAACGGGATCCCGATTCCTCTCCTATTCTTTCCACTTGATTTCCACTTTTTAACTAAGTCCAAAACTTCCACATTAAGTGGACACAACTTCTTACACTTATCCTTGTGCCACATAGTAGTGGGATCACTGATTATCATTTACATAAATTTATCGTATGTTATTTTTGGTACTAATCAGCTAATTTGTGTGTCTATATTTTAGATAAGCAACGGGAATACGTTTTAGATAATGAGTGGGTTCACTTAAACCAGTGGGTTTGTGCCTTGAAACAATAGGTTCCCACCTTGAAACAACGGGTTTGTGCCTTGAAACAAGGGGTTTGTGCCGCACATTAGCGAGATCGCTAATTATCATTTACATGATTTTCCATAATACTATTTTGGTACTAATCAACTAATTTATGTGTTGTTGGATGGTTTTACTAATGTTTGTGCAACATTTCAAGCTATAAGAAGAGCCCTAAGCGTTTAAGCACTAACATTTTGCTTGCAGGACTGCTAAAGAAAATGGGGTTTCATTGAAACAAAGTTTGCTTATTTCATTTGTTTAATTTCCTTCTTTATTTTTTGTCTTATTGTGTAATTAGGCACAGTTCAATTCAATTAAGGGAATGCACATGTTGTGTCTTTTGAGTAATTAGGCACACTTCAATTCAAGCAAAGGAATGAACCCCATATCTTTTGTGTCTTGCATGCTTGTGCATCTATAGAGTGGTCCTACTGCTTGTTGAGCACTATTTTTTAAAAAAGAAAAAATATAATAAAAATAAAAAATAATACTATATGTTTCCATAAGCATGAAGACTAATGGATATTTCGGCCAGTAAGCTGTGTCGAGCACTGCAGGAGAGGTTTCATCGAAAGAGCGTTTTCATCGACACAGGGCATATAAAGCGCTAAGCAAAGGTGTTTCGGTAAGAAGTTACCTTCGATGAACGCAAGAAACCGCTCATCGATACCCCATGTTTCATCGAAAAGGATAAAAGCAAAAAGACAAAAGGTGATTTCGAAGAAATATCGTTACCGAGGAAACTCAAGAGGCATTCATCGAAAAGCAAGTCTCATCGATGAACGTGGTGTCGAACAAAAGAAAGGCTGTTTCATCGATAAAAAGGGATATCGATGAAAAGGGGGATATCGATGAACACTCATAAGCCTTCATCGAAGAAAGAAACTCATCGAAAGTATGGCATCGATGAAACTCACGAGCAATTTGTCGAAAAGGGAGACCATCGATGAAAAAGTAATTTCGATGAGTCTTAAAAGCGGCTTCTCGACGTAAGTTTTTCACCGAAACAGTATTATCGAAGAAAGTGAGCTTTCGATGGAAGATTCGAACACTCGGCCGAAGGCAAGGGTTTCATCGATAATTTGAAATGCGCGCACTTTGAGCGGACTGTACTTCCCGCGAAGGAATTAAAGGCCCAGTTGAAAAGTGTCACATCTGCAATTAAATTTAAAACACTTGAGTAGCCGTTACAGATGCGGGATATTAACTATACACAAGTTGCCCATTCAATTACAGTTAAGCCGAGTGAATTTTCGTAAGAATCAGATCGACGCTAAGAGATTGAAAGCTGTGAAGAACTTGCAGAGATTTGCAAACGATAACCAGAAGAGTTGAGCATTTTACCAAGTAAGTGTTGTCTCTCTTATTTACTGTAACTATGGAACCTTCGTCTTCTTCTTCTAAAAAGAGTAGGAAAGGAAAAGAGTTAAACCCTGAAGAGAAGCCCAAGAGACAGAAGAAAGAAGGGAGAGCTTTGACTCAGGACTTATTAGACCAGTGTCCATCGTCTAGTGTAAGGTCCAAAAAGATTAAAAGTGAAGAAGAAGGATTAGAGGATAAATTTGAAAATCTAGGAGACATCTGGACTGAGATACGAGGGCATGAGTTATTTTTGTTTGGTTACAAAAGAAGGGATGCACCCGAACCCATTAGTAATCTGTGGAAGAGGAACTTAGGCAAGTTAGCAGTTCCGAATGTATTTGTAGACGTAGAATTAATGAAAGCTCTGGTAAATTGCTACAACCCGAGAACTAAAACCATATGTGATTACAGAGGGAATACATTAGTAGTAATCAACAAGCAGACTATTGATATGCTCTTTGATCTAGACTGGGAAGTCGAGGAAAGCATTGATATGAAGAAACTCTCACAGGAATTCTTTAGTTTGGAGAATATCTACAGGACTTGGAGGCTACCTGTTCATAGGCCAAAAGTGGGTGGGTCATTTGTTCAGTTTGGCAAAAGTGACAAAGTGCCATTTGACGTCAACCACTTCCATCCATATTTCAAATATACATATTACACTGCAGCCCAAGTACTAGGCATAGAGGCTCATCCACTCATGGATGTTGGGATTATGGTTCTGTGTGCTGATATTCAATCAAAAGACCCTAGGTCATTTGATTTTGCTACTTATGTTGCGGATACCTTGAATCATGGGCTGGAAAAGATGAAAGGAGACCTTGTGAATGTTCACTTTTCATTATACTCCATGTTAATGCATATTCTTCTTTATTGAGGACAAGAAATTAACTTCTGGCCAGATGAGTTCAGCATCAGGTCTTATGATAAGAATGGTCTAAAGAAGCCGGTTCAGCTGTGGGTATCAGCATGGGACCAGAGGTTTATAAACAACCAATATTGGCATTTTCAAGAATACTTTGTGAAACCTCTCAGTGCAGCTTTTGGACAACGCAGGGATTATACTTTGTCCCCTGAAATTAAGAGGTTCCTCAGGCCAAAGGATTTTTCTCCAGAATCACAGATTGAACACAATTGGGGTGATTGGTATTGCCATGATAATCACACGGAGATAAGGGTATTTGGATATGAAGGGCAACCACACATGCTTCCAATTACGGTGCCAGACAGAGTGGCTAGCTTGGAGATTATAAGGCAATTGTCTATTGCCAGTGCTAAACATTTAACTGATTTTGGTAAACAATCTATTGTTCCAGGTCTATTAGTTTTCTCTGATTTCATTATCAAAAGTTCAAAGAGTTATCATTTATTACAGAATAAATTAAATTACTATGGCATGACTCTGGGTGAGCCTAGGGAGAATTTTGATCCCGAAGGATATATAAAAACTGCCAGAGCCTCACAGAAACTCAAAGCTGGGATACATATGGCCAAAATGCCAGACGACTTAATTAAGAACCTTGAGCGAGAGGAGGCCAAAGTTTTGAAAGGAAAGAGTGAATTAGTCTGGGAGGCCTACAAATGGAAAAGGGCAAGGGGAATGATAGACGGAGACCTAATTGGAAATATCCAAGATCCTCTGGAGGTGGCTAAAAGGCTACTTCAACATGAGGCTGAAATTATGCACAGAGTTCCTTCACAATTCCTTCGCTTCATTAATACTGAAAGAGACAGTCAGCCCCTAGCTCACATGTCACCAAAATCAACCGCCAGTAGTATCCCACCTGATTCTCCTCGAGAGGATTATCCTCCTGGTTTCGAAACAGAAATGAACATGGACACAGGAGAAATCAACATCAAAGATGTTGTTGACATAAGAATGACTGAGCATGAGGACTTCATTGCTGATGATGGATTCGCCTCCTCTAGGGAATTCCTCTCATTTCTATATCAATACAAAGGGGCTCATGTCAAACGAAGCATGGCTGGAAAACCAGAGGAGGAACAGATGAAGAGATTACAGGATGAAATTGATGTCCTCATGAAAGATATGACTCCTGAAAAAGGGAGGAAGTTATTAAAAGAGGCCGGTGTGATCATCTTCTCTGGTTGGGATATCAACTCAGCACTCTTATTTGATGGTTTTTTGAAAAAACAAGATTTGAATCAGCAGGTATTGCCCCAGGAGGTAGATAAACTGTTCCTAGGCTCTGGATATGATCCAGACAAAAAGGCTCTCCTACAGTGGGCACTATATCCAAAGGGGAAGAGGCCAATCATTGTGGATATAGAAGAAACCTTTGGGCACCTCATGGTTCATCAGGTTGGAAAGACCGATCCCAGGGTCACTGCGAAGCTCAACCTGGATGTTGCAAGATTAAACTTGGACCAGACAGAGTTTCTGGTCAGAGAAAACATTACATACAAGGGATTGTATGAAAAATCCAAGGAGGAAAACCAGAAGCTGCAGGCAAAGGTATTGCAATTAGAAACGGGGACTCCTATCAGCGAATACACCTCATAACCTGCAGGACGCAGCTTGGATGACGTCTCTGATGCCCTGTACTGGAAATATCAGGCAGAGAAGGCCAATAAACGCGCAGACAATATCCAGCAAAAAATGGACAAACTGGCCAATGACATCATAGGACATCGGTTTAACACCATGTTCTTACAGGTTGAACCATATTGGATAGTTTACCATGGAACCATAAAAGCGCTAACAGAGCATGAGCGGTTAAGAGCACGATTACAGGGGGTGCTAAGCAATAACGATTCCATGACGCCAGAAGAAAAGGCTGAGGGTAACGCGTATATGGATAGTCATGTCAAATTCGAAGATATGCTGAGAAGAGATCTAAAAGAATTAGATGATGAAAGACCCGTTGGAATGCCTTCTGTCTACAAGGAAGGAGAGGTAATAACCTTGGAGGATTTGCGAAAGGAGCTTGTCAGCGTCAAGGATTGGGCCTTGTCAGAAATTGATCGGAGTAAGGATATGGCCCCTGCCGTCAACCAGATGATATTCAAGTACCTGACGCTAGGGGATGAATTAAAAAAGCAAACACTTCGAATCAAAACATTCAAAGATGATGATTACATTCATCATTTGGGACTTTTGAATCTCTTTTTGCTTAAGTTTAGAAACACTCGAGTTGATGACTAATATTTTGAAAAGACGTGTCTCTTCATGAAAAGCTTGCGTCCTCATATATATATGAGAATGTTTTTGTAATGTAAAGGAGACATTATTAGATTAGGATTATGAGCGAAAGAACAACAGCCTGTAAGTCTTCGTGTATGAACTTCAATGGAATACAAATCTTGATCAATTGTTTCCCTGCATATGCGTTGTGGATTATTTCATTTTCTTTTGGCCATCGTCTGTGATATTATCTGATAAAGATAGGGTTATTCATATTCTTAAGATCAAATCTATGCTTTATGTTATAATGTTGTAACAAAAGTTTTGCTTGCGGATTGTAATTGTTCCCTGCAAAGCTTAATTGACTGGTCCCTTAAGGGTAGGGTTAAATTCACTCAATCAGCACATAATGTAAGCATTCATTTGGTTTTGAAAGAAATAATAACTGACAGGTTCATAAGGGATGAGTTAAAAAACTGTCTCACAGATTCGCACTATAAGCCCTGAAGAAAATTGTAATGACTCTGTAACCCATGCAATAAAGAAGGCACTGGCTTAAATCTCAAGTCATACTCATCGTTTATTTTCACAATTAGTTATTTTGATAGCTACAGGAGTAATTAAGAAACACAAAGCGAAATAACAACCTTGAACTCGTCTGCAATATCTCCATTCAAGGAATTCATGCCATTTCAAGATCAGGAGATATCAGAATAGGATAACATATCTGCTATAAAAAGCACTGTTTATTGGAGACATTCAGTGAATAGGTATACCCGCCTAGGTCCTGCAGAGCCTAAAGAGAGAGAGTTAGTAACTAATAGGTTCACTCTATAAGTTGGCCAAGTCAATTGGAGGGTTTGATCATAGGAGTTGGCATTGCCTTAGAACCCATCCAATCTGTTGATTTGAGACCCAACAGATTGGCGACTCTGCTGGGGAAAATTGTAAGAACTCTGCTGTGGGAAAGAGCTCAGAAGAAATAAAAACAATTCATGTCCTCTAGACAAGAGGTGGCGACTCTAAAATAACAACTTCAAGCCCGATGAACGAAGATTTGGTTGCGGCATATAAAGCTCAAAAGGGGCGATGCCAAATTGCCCCTGGTTTTGAAAATCATGAAGCACAGTCCAGACAATATACACCACCTCCATCAGGATCAGGTATGGCAGATCCTGCAGATAGATTTACAGATTTAACCAGACAAATGATGGAGGCAGCTGCTGAAATGAGAGATTCAGGAAGGACTCAGGAATGTTTGGAATTGTGTGCCAAGTTGGGCATAAATGTTGGTGAGGATGACTTTAATAAAGATGTGAACAACTACAAGAAAACATATGCTCAGGGAGTGGGTAGAACGGAGAGTAATGATTTCAAAGCTTATGAGAACCCTCTGTTTGGTAACAGGAGGGATGATCATGTGCAATCAAGTGCACCACCAGTCCAGCAAAACTCACATACAGGCTTCATCCCTCACAATCAGTATCCACCTCCTGGTCAATTTTATAACCAACATCCACCCCCTAATCAGTTTCAGTATCAACACCAGAATCAATACCCTCCTCCTTATCAAAACCAAATGCCCTTGTATGGTAATATGAACCAGAACTTCGTGAATCCTCATGGAGGGCATGGACTAATAAATATGGAACAAATGAGGCAGTTTGATTTTTCAGGAATGATGGTGTATCCATATCCCATCCCAAATGAGATCAGGACAGCAATACCAAGGTTCACAGGAAGTAATGCAGTTTCAGGTGAGGCTCATTGCAAAGCATTTGATGCAGTAATTGAGGATTTTGGTTTGCCATATGAGGATGTCAAAATCAGGTTGTTTATGCAGTCATTAATAGAAGATGCGAGAGACTGGTTTAGAACGTTGCCTGATGCGTCCATTAGAAATCTTGCAGAATTCAAAGAAATGTTCCTGGAACAATATGGAGACCATAATAGTCCTGAGTTTGCTTTACATGAAATCATCAGCATTAAGAAAGAGCAAAATGAATCAGTAATTGACTTTAACAAAAGATTCAATAGGGTTTTGAACAAAATCCCTAATAGGATGAAACCAGTACCTGAAGTGAGCATTCTGTACTATATCAATGCTTATGACAGCAAAACAAACTATGAGTTGAGAACCAGAAACCCAAGAGATCTCCGAGATGTTATGAAAGATGCCATTGTTATAGAGAACAATAGAAAGGCTGCTGGTAAGATTGGAAAAAGAGAGGATGCAAGATTGTACAATCCTAAAGCACCTAAGGCTAATAGGGATGAAGATAAGCTTGACAAAGTTTTAAATGCCCTAAAAGATCTATCTGTAAGAGTAAACAAAACAGAGAAGCAGCAATACTACCGTCCTGAGAGACCTAGACTACATGACATGCCTTATAACACTACATGGAAGGATGGAAAACCGGTAGAAAGGAACCACAGAGACAATCAACAAATACCAGATCCTTTAAAAAGAGCAGTAAATTACACTCAAGACGATGACATGTGGTGCTATGCTTGCAATATGCCACACGCTTCCTCTTTGTGTGCAGTAGCAAAAGGGTTGCAAGAGGAGGAGGATGGCTATGAAGATCATGTGGATGATTCAACTATTAATATGATGACATTTAGTCAGGAAGGAAGGTCGGACTCTATAAATATTGATCATTGCTCTGTTTTACCTGTGACTACCAGCAAAAATGAAAGTGTCAAACTCAGAGTCCCTACTGAAGAAGAGAAGAGAAAAATTACAGCCTATGCTGTTGCACAAGCAAAAAGGACTTATGACTTAAGAAACAGGATGGTGAATCCAGAACAAGGTAAACCTGCTAGTCTTTTCATGAAAGAAAACAATGAAGCACTTAAGCGAATGAATAAGGCAACTAAGACTAGGCAAGATGATAATCAGGGTCCTGATGTTCAAAGGAAAGAAACGGTAAAAACTCTTTCATCACAGCAATCTACCTCGTTTGATATCTCAGCTGCACTAACACAATTGAAAGTTTCTGTCCCATTAATGGAAATCATGAGGTTTCCTGAATATAGGGAAAAAACTTTGGAAATGATTTCAGGTGTCCAAGAAGGGAAAGTTAATGAACAGAAACGAGAAGTCCCGACAGGTGGCAGTAATGAACAAATGGCTCCAGTTATATACTTAGGGTCCACTATAACAAAAAATCCAACACAAGTAGACCCATTTTACCTCACTTTGGTGATAAACAACAGAAGGGTAAGAAATTGTATGATTGATTCAGGAGCAGCCATAAACGTCATGCCTGTTGGGGTGATGAAAGAATTAGGACTGGAAGTTGATACTACCTTTGGGAAATGCTATGCCATGGACAATAGATCAGTCCCAGTGGTTGGTATCATGAAGAATGTAGAGTTCAGATTAGCAGCCTGTCCAGAAGCATCGTATAAAACAGATATCACGGTGGTAGATGTTCCACCAAACTATGGAATGTTGTTGTCTAGACAATGGTCGAATATGATTGGTGGATATGTGCAGCTGGATTTATCTTATGCTACAATTCCAATAAATGGACAGGAAATAAAAATTGACAGGGAGCCTCGGTCCACATATATCATAGAAGACATGGAAGGAACAGTGAACCAAGTGTGTTTTTTACAAACTGACATGGACAACTTCCAGGTACAGTTGACAAAACCTAAATTTAAAGAGTGGATCCCCATTGAGTCATGTCTAACTGAAAATGATGGTCAAATATGGAAGATGTTCTTTGATGGGTCTTGTAGTAAAGAAGGGAGTGGGGCTGGAATCCTTTTTATTTCACCTACAGGAGAAACTTACAAGTATTCTTTCAAGTTGTTATTTGAATGTACAAACAACATTGCTGAATATGAAGCCCTACTCACTGGTCTTAACATAGCAGTCAAACATGGAATCAAGTTGATAAGTGTCTTTGGAGATTCAGAACTAATAGTCTCACAAGTAAAGGAGAGATATGCCTCGAAGCATTTAAGACTGAAACAATACAGAAATGCTGTATGGGATACCATGGAGCTTTTTGATGCTTTTCAGATAACCTGGATAGATAGATCAAAGAACATCATGGCAGATTTTCTAGCAAATATTGCACTAAAAGGTAATGATATAACACTAACTGGGATATCTGAAGTGGAGATGAAAGTGAGACCATCTGTTCCTGACAACTTGTATAATTGGCAAGTGTTTCAAGATGATGCAGATCTGTTGAACTTCTTGCAGTGTGCTGATCATTATCAGGCTCAAGCTATAAATTTTAATGACTTTGTGGAACAAACTGAAGGTAAGGAGACCTTATTTGGACATGAAATTATACAACTGAAGACAAATAAATTACCAAGAGGCCTGGTAGCATTAGAGAGAACTTTTAATGCTCAAGATGTAATTGAAACCAAAGGGTCAGCTGTTAAAGAAAGTGATGTTGAACAAATCAATCTAGGAAATGAAGAAGCCCCCAAGAATGTTTTTATTGGAAAAAAATTGACTCCTACTATGAGGCAACAACTGATAATCTTGTTAAAAAGATATAAACATGTGTTTGCATGGTCTTATGAGGATCTCAAAGCTTACAGGGAAGATCTCTTTCAACATGAGATACCACTTAAGCCAGAAGCTAAGCCATTTAGGCAAAAACAGAGACCAATTAATCCTACATTGCTACCAAAAATGAGAGAAGAGATTATAAAGATGAAAGATGCAGGAATAATAGAACCATGCAGATATTCCACTTGGGTTTCTAACTTGGTACCAGTCAGGAAGAAAAATGGGGATATTAGATTATGTGTAGATTTTAGGAATTTAAACATATCGTCTTTAAAGGATAACTATCCATTGCCAAACATGGATAATATGCTGCAGAAGGTAACAGGGTGTGAGTTGCTGTCCATGATGGATGGATTTTCGGGTTACAATCAGGTGAAAGTTAGAGAAACTGAAAAATATAAAACAGCCTTCACAACTCCATGGGGCACTTATGTCTATGCACGAATGCCATTTGGATTGACCAATGCTGGAGCTACTTTTCAAAGGGCAATGGATGTGGCTTTTTCAGAATTGATTGACATAATCATGGTAGTATACCAAGATGATCTGACTGCGTACTCAAAGAAAGCTGATGATCACTGTGAACACCTTGAGAAGATATTTAAAAGAGCCTTAGAATATGGAATTTCCTTGAATCCCAAGAAATGTCACTTTGGTGTTGAAGAGGGAAAACTACTTGGACACATAGTATCCAAGGAGGGGGTGAGAATTGACCCTGAAAGGGTAGCAGCTATTAACGAGGTTCCCATCCCCCGAACTATCAAAGCAATCCAGTCATTTTTGGGACAAATTAATTTTGTGAGAAGGTTCATTTTGAATTTCGCAGACATAGTGAAACCTATAGTAAGGATGTTGAAGAAAGAGGCAAAAATTGACTGGACTGAAGATGCAATTGATTCCTTTGTGGCTATTAAAAGAGCAATTTCTGAGGCACCAGTACTAATTTCCCCAGATTTTGGCAAACCATTTATGATATTTTCATTTGCCTCTTGTCATACTATAGCAGCAGTGTTGTTACAGAAAAATTCAGAGGGGTATGAGCAGCCCATTGCATACTTTAGCAAGTCTTTAAGCCCTTCAGAAGTAAAATATGAGATAAATGAAAAACAGGCCTATGCTCTGGTCAAAGCAGTAAAACAATTCAGGCCATACCTAGTAGGGGCCGAAGTTATTGCTTATGTTCCCAATGCAGCAGTAAAAGATATCTTCAGACAAACTGAGGTCACGGGCAAAAGATGCAAATGGATCAATCAGATACAAGAATTTAACATTGAGCTTAAGATTTCACAGGTTATCAAAGGACAAGGACTGGCCAAACTCATGACAGGAACTGAAATTGAAGAGTCTGATGTGAATCAGGTTGGATGGGAAGAAGCTAATTTCAGTATTGAGAAAACATCATGGTACACTGATATCATGTATTACCTTAAGCACTTAAAGTGTCCAGATGCTATGACCGATAGTCAGAAGAGAGCTTTGAAGTTAAAATCAGCAAGGTATGTGATTATAAATGGGGACTTATACTGGAAAAATAGAGATGGGATATTGTTATTGTGTCTGGACAATTACCAGGCAGACAAGGTTCTTCATGAAATGCATGATGGGGTTTGTGGTGGCCATTTCTCAGCTAAGACTACAGCACATAAAATATTAAGAGCTGGATATTATTGGCCATGTGTCTTCAATGATTCCTATAGATATGTCAGAAAATGCGAAGCTTGTCAAAAGTTCTCAAGCAAAACAAAATATCAAGGATCACTCCCGTTGAGACCAATGGTGACTGAGGAACCATTCCAACAGTGGGGGATTGACTTTATAGGGGAAATATCAGAAAAATCTAGTGGAGGACACAGATGGATATTGGTTGCTACAGATTATTTTACCAAATGGGTGGAGGCAATACCTACCAAACAGGCCACTAGCAAGGTGGTGATAAAATTCTTAATGGAGAACATTATTACTAGGTTTGGTGTTCCTGCAAGAATCATCTCAGATAATGGCATGTCTTTTAGATCAGAGGAATTCAACAAATACTGTGATGAATATGGCATTAAGATATCACATTCTTCTCCTTATCACCCCCAGGGGAATGGGCAAGCTGAATCAAGCAACAAGAACATCCTGAAGATCATTAAAAAGATGCTGGGGCAGAACAAAAAGGCATGGGACTCAAAGTTGAATCTTGCATTATGGGCAGACAGGATAACTGTGAAAAGATCCACAGGAAAATCCCCGTTTGAATTGGTTTATGGCAAAAGGGCCAGACTACCTTTGGATAATCTTCTACCTGTACATAGATTTATGATTCAAGAGGAAATAGATGTTGAAGATCCATCACAAGAAAGAATAATGCAGCTAGTAGAACTTGATGAAGTCAGGGCAGAAGCTCAAAGGCAAAATATCAGGATTCAAAATCAAATGAAGAGGTTGTATGACAAGAGGACATCTCACAGGAAATTTTGTGTAGGAGACTGGGTTTTAATGTGGAATGCCAGGAGTCAAGACAAAGGCAAGCACGGTAAATTTGAAGCCTTATGGATCGGCCCATATGTGATCATAGACAAAGGGGGGGAGGATTCTTACTTGCTCCAAAACGCGACAGGGGAGGTCCAAGAATTGCCAGTACATGGGCAGTTCTTAAAGAACTTCTTCTCCTGAAGCACTCCGCATCACCTGTACAGTAGGGTAGGATCCGTTTCCATTGTAAATACCATTATATCTGCGAAACCAGAGATTCTGGATTCTTGAAGGCATAGTTCAGAATGCCTTCATCCTCAGTCAGAGCCGCTGTTGAGCACTATTTTTTAAAAAAGAAAAAATATAATAAAAATAAAAAATAATACTATATGTTTCCATAAGCATGAAGACTAATGGATATTTCGGCCAGTAAGCTGTGTCGAGCACTGCAGGAGAGGTTTCATCGAAAGAGCGTTTTCATCGACACAGGGCATATAAAGCGCTAAGCAAAGGTGTTTCGGTAAGAAGTTACCTTCGATGAACGCAAGAAACCGCTCATCGATACCCCATGTTTCATCGAAAAGGATAAAAGCAAAAAGACAAAAGGTGATTTCGAAGAAATATCGTTACCGAGGAAACTCAAGAGGCATTCATCGAAAAGCAAGTCTCATCGATGAACGTGGTGTCGAACAAAAGAAAGGCTGTTTCATCGATAAAAAGGGATATCGATGAAAAGGGGGATATCGATGAACACTCATAAGCCTTCATCGAAGAAAGAAACTCATCGAAAGTATGGCATCGATGAAACTCACGAGCAATTTGTCGAAAAGGGAGACCATCGATGAAAAAGTAATTTCGATGAGTCTTAAAAGCGGCTTCTCGACGTAAGTTTTTCACCGAAACAGTATTATCGAAGAAAGTGAGCTTTCGATGGAAGATTCGAACACTCGGCCGAAGGCAAGGGTTTCATCGATAATTTGAAATGCGCGCACTTTGAGCGGACTGTACTTCTCGCGAAGGAATTAAAGGCCCAGTTGAAAAGTGTCACATCTGCAATTAAATTTAAAACACTTGAGTAGCCGTTACAGATGCGGGATATTAACTATACACAAGTTGCCCATTCAATTACAGTTAAGCCGAGTGAATTTTCGTAAGAATCAGATCGACGCTAAGAGATTGAAAGCTGTGAAGAACTTGCAGAGATTTGCAAACGATAACCAGAAGAGTTGAGCATTTTACCAAGTAAGTGTTGTCTCTCTTATTTACTGTAACTATGGAACCTTCGTCTTCTTCTTCTAAAAAGAGTAGGAAAGGAAAAGAGTTAAACCCTGAAGAGAAGCCCAAGAGACAGAAGAAAGAAGGGAGAGCTTTGACTCAGGACTTATTAGACCAGTGTCCATCGTCTAGTGTAAGGTCCAAAAAGATTAAAAGTGAAGAAGAAGGATTAGAGGATAAATTTGAAAATCTAGGAGACATCTGGACTGAGATACGAGGGCATGAGTTATTTTTGTTTGGTTACAAAAGAAGGGATGCACCCGAACCCATTAGTAATCTGTGGAAGAGGAACTTAGGCAAGTTAGCAGTTCCGAATGTATTTGTAGACGTAGAATTAATGAAAGCTCTGGTAAATTGCTACAACCCGAGAACTAAAACCATATGTGATTACAGAGGGAATACATTAGTAGTAATCAACAAGCAGACTATTGATATGGTCTTTGATCTAGACTGGGAAGTCGAGGAAAGCATTGATATGAAGAAACTCTCACAGGAATTCTTTAGTTTGGAGAATATCTACAGGACTTGGAGGCTACCTGTTCATAGGCCAAAAGTGGGTGGGTCATTTGTTCAGTTTGGCAAAAGTGACAAAGTGCCATTTGACGTCAACCACTTCCATCCATATTTCAAATATACATATTACACTGCAGCCCAAGTACTAGGCATAGAGGCTCATCCACTCATGGATGTTGGGATTATGGTTCTGTGTGCTGATATTCAATCAAAAGACCCTAGGTCATTTGATTTTGCTACTTATGTTGCGGATACCTTGAATCATGGGCTGGAAAAGATGAAAGGAGACCTTGTGAATGTTCACTTTTCATTATACTCCATGTTAATGCATATTCTTCTTTATTGAGGACAAGAAATTAACTTCTGGCCAGATGAGTTCAGCATCAGGTCTTATGATAAGAATGGTCTAAAGAAGCCGGTTCAGCTGTGGGTATCAGCATGGGACCAGAGGTTTATAAACAACCAATATTGGCATTTTCAAGAATACTTTGTGAAACCTCTCAGTGCAGCTTTTGGACAACGCAGGGATTATACTTTGTCCCCTGAAATTAAGAGGTTCCTCAGGCCAAAGGATTTTTCTCCAGAATCACAGATTGAACACAATTGGGGTGATTGGTATTGCCATGATAATCACACGGAGATAAGGGTATTTGGATATGAAGGGCAACCACACATGCTTCTAATTACGGTGCCAGACAGAGTGGCTAGCTTGGAGATTATAAGGCAATTGTCTATTGCCAGTGCTAAACATTTAACTGATTTTGGTAAACAATCTATTGTTCCAGGTCTATTAGTTTTCTCTGATTTCATTATCAAAAGTTCAAAGAGTTATCATTTATTACAGAATAAATTAAATTACTATGGCATGACTCTGGGTGAGCCTAGGGAGAATTTTGATCCCGAAGGATATATAAAAACTGCCAGAGCCTCACAGAAACTCAAAGCTGGGATACATATGGCCAAAATGCCAGACGACTTAATTAAGAACCTTGAGCGAGAGGAGGCCAAAGTTTTGAAAGGAAAGAGTGAATTAGTCTGGGAGGCCTACAAATGGAAAAGGGCAAGGGGAATGATAGACGGAGACCTAATTGGAAATATCCAAGATCCTCTGGAGGTGGCTAAAAGGCTACTTCAACATGAGGCTGAAATTATGCACAGAGTTCCTTCACAATTCCTTCGCTTCATTAATACTGAAAGAGACAGTCAGCCCCTAGCTCACATGTCACCAAAATCAACCGCCAGTAGTATCCCACCTGATTCTCCTCGAGAGGATTATCCTCCTGGTTTCGAAACAGAAATGAACATGGACACAGGAGAAATCAACATCAAAGATGTTGTTGACATAAGAATGACTGAGCATGAGGACTTCATTGCTGATGATGGATTCGCCTCCTCTAGGGAATTCCTCTCATTTCTATATCAATACAAAGGGGCTCATGTCAAACGAAGCATGGCTGGAAAACCAGAGGAGGAACAGATGAAGAGATTACAGGATGAAATTGATGTCCTCATGAAAGATATGACTCCTGAAAAAGGGAGGAAGTTATTAAAAGAGGCCGGTGTGATCATCTTCTCTGGTTGGGATATCAACTCAGCACTCTTATTTGATGGTTTTTTGAAAAAACAAGATTTGAATCAGCAGGTATTGCCCCAGGAGGTAGATAAACTGTTCCTAGGCTCTGGATATGATCCAGACAAAAAGGCTCTCCTACAGTGGGCACTATATCCAAAGGGGAAGAGGCCAATCATTGTGGATATAGAAGAAACCTTTGGGCACCTCATGGTTCATCAGGTTGGAAAGACCGATCCCAGGGTCACTGCGAAGCTCAACCTGGATGTTGCAAGATTAAACTTGGACCAGACAGAGTTTCTGGTCAGAGAAAACATTACATACAAGGGATTGTATGAAAAATCCAAGGAGGAAAACCAGAAGCTGCAGGCAAAGGTATTGCAATTAGAAACGGGGACTCCTATCAGCGAATACACCTCATACCCTGCAGGACGCAGCTTGGATGACGTCTCTGATGCCCTATACTGGAAATATCAGGCAGAGAAGGCCAATAAACGCGCAGACAATATCCAGCAAAAAATGGACAAACTGGCCAATGACATCATAGGACATCGGTTTAACACCATGTTCTTACAGGTTGAACCATATTGGATAGTTTACCATGGAACCATAAAAGCGCTAACAGAGCATGAGCGGTTAAGAGCACGATTACAGGGGGTGCTAAGCAATAACGATTCCATGACGCCAGAAGAAAAGGCTGAGGGTAACGCGTATATGGATAGTCATGTCAAATTCGAAGATATGCTGAGAAGAGATCTAAAAGAATTAGATGATGAAAGACCCGTTGGAATGCCTTCTGTCTACAAGGAAGGAGAGGTAATAACCTTGGAGGATTTGCGAAAGGAGCTTGTCAGCGTCAAGGATTGGGCCTTGTCAGAAATTGATCGGAGTAAGGATATGGCCCCTGCCGTCAACCAGATGATATTCAAGTACCTGACGCTAGGGGATGAATTAAAAAAGCAAACACTTCGAATCAAAACATTCAAAGATGATGATTACATTCATCATTTGGGACTTTTGAATCTCTTTTTGCTTAAGTTTAGAAACACTCGAGTTGATGACTAATATTTTGAAAAGACGTGTCTCTTCATGAAAAGCTTGCGTCCTCATATATATATGAGAATGTTTTTGTAATGTAAAGGAGACATTATTAGATTAGGATTATGAGCGAAAGAACAACAGCCTGTAAGTCTTCGTGTATGAACTTCAATGGAATACAAATCTTGATCAATTGTTTCCCTGCATATGCGTTGTGGATTATTTCATTTTCTTTTGGCAATCGTCTGTGATATTATCTGATAAAGATAGGGTTATTCATATTCTTAAGATCAAATCTATGCTTTATGTTATAATGTTGTAACAAAAGTTTTGCTTGCGGATTGTAATTGTTCCCTGCAAAGCTTAATTGACTGGTCCCTTAAGGGTAGGGTTAAATTCACTCAATCAGCACATAATGTAAGCATTCATTTGGTTTTGAAAGAAATAATAACTGACAGGTTCATAAGGGATGAGTTAAAAAACTGTCTCACAGATTCGCACTATAAGCCCTGAAGAAAATTGTAATGACTCTGTAACCCATGCAATAAAGAAGGCACTGGCTTAAATCTCAAGTCATACTCATCGTTTATTTTCACAATTAGTTATTTTGATAGCTACAGGAGTAATTAAGAAACACAAAGCGAAATAACAACCTTGAACTCGTCTGCAATATCTCCATTCAAGGAATTCATGCCATTTCAAGATCAGGAGATATCAGAATAGGATAACATATCTGCTATAAAAAGCACTGTTTATTGGAGACATTCAGTGAATAGGTATACCCGCCTAGGTCCTGCAGAGCCTAAAGAGAGAGAGTTAGTAACTAATAGGTTCACTCTATAAGTTGGCCAAGTCAATTGGAGGGTTTGATCATAGGAGTTGGCATTGCCTTAGAACCCATCCAATCTGTTGATTTGAGACCCAACACTGCTAACACACACTATCCTCTACTTTTGGCTCTTGTGGTCGTAGGTGCAAGAGAAAAGTGTTAGCGACGCTTGATTTTACTTTCTAAGTAGGAGGGCCTATCCCCCTGAGTAGCCTATAATGTCGGGTGAGGGGAGAATGACCCAAGTGGTACTTTCTTTCGGTCTGCTATATAAATATTTGTGATGTAAGCAGAAACTATAAATCAACTGGTAGTGCCATGTTATATCGATGGTTTCCCTTAGCATCATTATGCAAATACCTTTGTCGTCTTGACACAAGTCAAAATCCCCTGGTGCTTGTGTGGTAGATGCATAAAATTTGTGTTCTACAGGCTGGGATATCTCTTAAATGAGCTAGGCACCACATGTATGACTACCTGATTCACCCCAAAAGGTCCCCCACTACAAGCCAACTATTTTTAGTAGCCAAAAATCCTTCTATGTGTCAACTCAAGTGTTGTGATAAGTGTATATCGAAGAAACTCCTCATGTAGCCCCCAATTCGAGATAGGAAATTCATTGGGAAGTGATTACCCAAGAATTCGAATCTTGGCATGCCCAAGAAGTGTTTGTTGAGGGTGGAGACAATGTTATCAAGCTTCTATCTATCTAATTGGATGTGGTATTTTATGGTCAGAATATTTTACACATATTGTCATTTGACTATCCATAATGCTATACTTAACTGATTTTATCTATTTTATGGTCATATCTTCATGCTTGATGTGTTGGTGTCAAGTCTTTTTCCAAATCAATCTAGAGGGTTTTAAGTTAGTTCTAGTAGGTTTGTGGTCTATTACAGTGGGTTTCCAGTCTTGTATTAGCAGGAATGCTATCAACTTTGAGGAAGAATTGACATACTTATCACAGTCACTATCATTTTCTCAGCTAGCGGGTTTGCATCTCAAACCAGCGGGTTTTCTCTTTGTTCAAGCGGGTTTTCTCTAGCTATTTTTGAGTCCTATTCTAGTGGGTTTGCATTTTTGGTGCCTTTATGTTGTCCAAACATTTTTCAGTCTTGCCTATCTTGTTCTAGCAAGTTTGCACCTTTGTCCTAGCGAGTTTGCTTCATCTTGTCCTCTTTGGTTAGTTTGGTCTTGTTATGCTATCATATTTTTTGCTTTTTTGATTTACAATCTTACATTTCCCCAACAATTAGAGTCTACCTTTGGTGATCCTAGTCTTAGACGCCATTATATTGCCATTATGTTGCCTGTATTGCTTTATACACTTCTTGATATCTTGACAGTTTGCATCTATCATTTAAGGTCTTAGTCTTAGACATTGTTATGCTATCTTTATACTGTCCACATTGCATTAGACATTTCTTGATCTTTCAGCAGTTACAACTTATCTTTCGTGGTCTTATCCTTAGAAGTAATAGCATTGTTGTTATGTTGTTCACTTTGTCTTAGAAACTGCTTGATCTACCAGCTTTCAAGATCTATCTTTTAATGATCTTGGTCTTTTGATGATGGTTACAATGTCGTTATGTTGTCTACATTATGGTAGAAATCTTTGGATTATTAATATTTGATATCTTTATATGTGCATTTCTATGGTCCTAGATGTCATTGGTCTAGGCATTATGATGTCCATGAGTCTCTAGATTCTAGTTCAATTAGTATCCTTTGGTTCTTGGCTTCGTGCGATGTTTGGTCATTGTGTCCCTTTTGTGTCTAGATGTTGCCAATTTTTAGATAGATCACTTTATGTCTCATATCTCCTAGCATTAGGATTATCGTCCATCATCATATCTTGTCTCCCAATTCGCATCATCATTTCCTTCTTCCTAAGTCAGAGGTTGAACAAAAAATATTTAAAATTGAACATAAAACTTCATCCTCTTCCCAACTTCCTCAAAGTTAGACCTCATCTCATTTTGAGCTTTAGTCTATCATTCATCTTCATCTTTCATCTCCCCAACTCATCAACTAATCGTCATGTCGCAATTTTATTATGATGAGTTTGGTCGCCCTTCATTTTCTTCCACTTCACCCTATGTCGATAATGATGAGGGTATGGTTGATCAACCTGATGACACATATATCCAAGTAATCCCTCAATCCTACTATGATGACTATGGTCATCCCTCATTTTCTTCCACTTCACCCTATGTCGATGATGACAAGGGTATGGTTGATCAACCTGATGAGACAAATCTCCAGGTCACGTCACAATCTTATCTCACTTCTCCATCCAATTCTAATCTCCCATGTTATCTGAGTTGTCCATCTAGTTCTAACCTCCCACCTTATCTAAATTCTCCATCTAGTTCTAATCTCCCATCTCATCTAAATTTTCCATCTAGTTCTAGTCCTCTATCTTATCTAAATTCTCCATCCAGTTCTAGTCCTCCATCTTATCTTAATTCTTGATATAATTCTAATCTTCCATCCTATTTCAATTATCCAATTAATCCTAATCTAACATTATTTGTCACACAAGTTGTGACTGGGGCATGAATTACACAATACCGTTGCCATTTATGCCTCCATCTGTCCAATCAGTGCCACAAGTGGTCAGTGCTCCACAATATCAATCCCAAGTAACATCACAACCTGTTGTTTCAAAACCATGATTTAGTTATCTACAGGCACTGCCTTCACACATTATTATGATGAACATTCATGAACAAGAACGTGGCACTAGTTGCAATCCTCCACCATCCACTTCCTCCTATCTTAGTCCACCATCCACTGCATCTTATCTCAATCCACTAGCTTCCCTTCCAAAACCTATACCTATCATGCCTATTCCACCTCCTAACATCAACAAAAAACCTTCCATCCATCAAGATTCTTCCATCACAATCCTCATCAACTACTCCTACTATCATCCAAACTTAGTTGGATGAATCTCCCATCCTTCCATCCATTCCATCTCTCCTAGCTAAATAATCTCCCCTCCCATCCACTCCATTTCTCCCATATACAGAACGTCTTGTCCTTCCATCCACTCCATCTATCCTAGCTGAAGAACCGCTTGTCCTTCCATTCTTTCCATCTATCCTAGTTGTAGAACCTCTTGTCCTCCCATCTACCCCAATTGAGGGAGGCTCCATCTATCCCATTAGATGAATCTTTCATCCTTCCATCCACTCCATCTACCCAAGTCATTGAATCTTCCATCATTCCATCCATTCCACTTGAAGAGTCTACCCACTTACCTCTTGTCACACCATCCACACCAATCCCATTATTCCAAGATCTTGTTCCAAAGCATGTTCAAAAAATTATTGATTTCCAAGTCAAGATCCTACTATTCCATCTCTAGATCCCTTATTTTCCTTGCTTCCACGTCAAAATCCACCCATCCCATATACTTGACCTCTCAATCCTCCATTTCCTCCTATCCAAACCATCCCACCACCATCACATTATCCCCTTGGTTCGCTTACATTCATCCTGAAGAAGTTGAGAAAATACAACTTCAGAGATCCCAAGAACACTTGCATGCAAATACCTGTCACAAGAGAAGAATGGAGGCACATAAAGAAAAAAAGCATAAATGCTCTGAAGAAGAAAATTATCATTCAGAAAGGGAATCAATTGAATAAAAAAGTACAATACAATCCTTATAAAAGGATAATAGCAACCCTAAAGGTGTGCAACCCTAAATAAACCCTAACGGGATAAAGAGTATTTAATAATTAGAATAATTATTAAATACCTACAAAATTATTAAATGCCTAAGTTAAGCTTAAGTGTAGAGTATAATAGACTAATAATTAAATAAATAATTATTGGCTAATACAAGATAACTCTAACACCCCCCTTTAAGATGAACTTAGGGAGTAGCTAAAAAACTAAATGCATGAAGCAAAAAATGCAACTACATGATGATGGAAAATTTGGGTCTTGGCAACAAGGCCTGATGAGGTACCCAATCACAACCAAATCTCTATGAACTGGAGAAATAGAGAAAACCACGTGGGAAAAAAACTCTACTCCAAAAAGAGATGGAAAAAGCAAGTGAAGGACTGAAAAAGTCTCCAAACAAGAATGTTCCAAAAAGATAGGAACAAGAGAAGATCAGAAGAATCACTGAAGCATGAAGAACCTGCAAACACTGTTGAAGAATAACTGTTGATCTGAAGAACCTCCATTGAAATAGAACATGACCAGGTAGAGAAGACTGTAATCTACATGAGTGCCCTCAAATGACACTACTCGAATTAGAAGGCAAACAAAGGCAAACAACTAAACTCGAAGATACAGATGGCATGAGAAACCAAAGTTTGAAGAGCTTATCAATCAAACCATGGAAGCATTAGAGCCAACAGTACCATGAAGAAGTTGAGAAAATACAACTTAAAAGATCCCAAGAACGCCTGCATGTAAATACCTGTCATAAGAGAAGAATGGAGGCACATAAAGCAAAAAAGCATAAATGCTCTGAAGAAGAAAATTATCATTCAGAAAGGGAATCAGTTGAATAAAAAATTACAATACAATCCTTATAAAAGGATAATAGCAACCCTAAAGGTGTGCAACCCTAAATAAACCTTAAAGGGATAAAAAGTATTTAATAATTAGAATAATTATTAAATACCTACAATATTATTAAATGCCTGAGTTTAGCTTAAGCGTAGAGTATAATAGCCTAATAATTAAATAAATAATTATTAGCTAATATAACATAACTCTAACATGTCCATGTCAGTTCGTTCATAGAAAAAGATAATCTCATATGCATCAACCATCCTTCTCCATCAAATAAAGGACTCACATCTTGTTAGCCAAAAAGTAAGTATCCTAGTTTAAATAAAATGCTCAAAAAATTGAACTAGCAAGGTAAAGGTTTAGGCCTACATGAGCAAGGTGCCTTGGAACCCATCCATGTCAAAGAACATCCGAGATCTCATGGCATTTCAAATAAAAATGTTGGTGCAACTAATGCAAAATCTATGTATGCTTCCAAATACCCCATTACATCTCCCCATCGTTCCTCCAAATCATTTATCACCATCCCTCCTCTTTCATCATATAAAGATAAACCAACCATCCATCTTCCTCCATCCTCTAAATCCATTTTGGGCCCCTATATCCAAAAATCCACCTTCATATATCCCCCACATGAAAAAATCCATTTTGGGCCCCTATATCCAAAAATCCACCTTCATATATCCCCCACATGAAAAAATCCATTTTGGGCCATTATACCCCAAAATCCCATCCTCCATCTTTTCTTACTCGTCCCTCCATGTACAAATCCGCTATCTCCATTACCCATCATGGACATCCTATTCCTTTCATTCCTAATCAAAATCAATGAAGGTACATGTCCTTGCATTCCATTCAACATCCTACATCCATCAATTCATCCATCAATTCATCCATAATTCCTCCAACTGCTACACCTTTGCACAGTCCTTCCAAGGCTACTAGCAGAAATTTGGATGCCAAATCAAAAATATATAAAGCTAAACATACACATCAATATAAAGATGATCATGTCTACTCAAAAAGACATGTTTCAATAGTTCAAAAGTTGATGTACAAAAATGCAATGAATCTCAAAGGCCACAAAGGCCCATTAATGCAAAAGAAAAAACAATGTGGATTCCAAAGCAAAAAGAAGCAATGCATCTAAAGGAAAAATCTCTAATGAAATCCAAAGTTGCTATTCCACAAGATAAAAATGCTTCCCCTCTATCTCCTAACTCTATTTTGTGTCCCTATGTCCTAAAGCTACCTATCATAATGCCTCCATCATATTCACATGATACATCCATCTCTCCTCCGCTCATCCCACATTCTTCACAACATGTGCCAATATTGGTCCTGATAACATCCCCCCATCATGCTCACTTTCCTTCCTTCCATCCAAACACTTGTCGCTACCATATCTCTTACATTCCCCATCAAAACCATGTAATCCAAGCCAAGCATAATCCACTCTTTCATAATAAAGTTGTGCCAACATCCAATGATCACTCCAAATGGGCTCCTAATACCTTGATATGAAAATTTATGCTTGATTCCTCCATCTATCTCCCTTATCACCTATCTTCCAAATCCATTTATCCCCATCCATCTCTATCCATTGATTTCCTCCCAAAAATTGAAAAAAAAATCAAAATTCCAAAAAAAAGTAAAGAGAAACAAATGCATCCATTGGTGAAAACTCGACAAATAGGTGCCTTGGACAAGTACCATGATGAAAACCTAGTAAACATCCATCATGCATAATTCCCTTCATGATTTTTCTCTCCATTCTTGGGGTCAAGTTCTTATGGACATTTAGCTATTTCATCCTTCATTTCCATTTTCCTACCATACCCATCATATCCAATACATTTTACTTTCTCCATCCTCCCTTGGATCTTGATAAAAAGAAAAGGCCATTGTGTATACATTCTTTGCACACCTCTTGGCTTCCACTTCCCTATCACACCTTTTCTTAATACTCCTTATCTATCCATGACCCTATTTTCCATTCATTTCCCTCAGGATGTCTATCCTTCAGTCAATTATCTTATCCTATCGATCCATCCACCAATCCTTTTCCTTCATCTACCAATCCTTATCTTCTAGTTCCTCCATGCCTCCATCTTATCATGTCCATCCATCCACTAGTTCCTCATCTCCCCTATTCCTCCATCTCTTCATCCATCACTTGGTTCCTATTCTACCTCCATCTAGCTATCCTTCACCCTTTTGTATCTAGGCCAAATCCATAATGCTTCATTCTCCAAATCCTTTTCATTCTATCCCCCATCCTTTCATTCCCCCCATCTGCCTTTTCCATAGTCTCTGCATCTTTTCAACATGGTATCTCATGGTACCCATGTTCCCTTGATCCGTTTACTCCTCATAATTTGTCAACTCATGCAAATCCTATCAATATTCCTCAATTATCTATTCCAATCCATCTGATCATCCAATCACATCCTTTCCCAATCATTGTCATCAGTCTCTCTTCTCTTTTCTTCTTTGCCCCCTTTTCTTTTTGACACTTTGCGCACGGGGTTGTGTCCCTACTAGCGAGGTTGATTTCCAATTGGAGGGGTTGCACCCTCGCATTAGCAGGATGCACCCCCACGCCCGCAAGATGCACCCCTGCATGAGGGTTGCTCCCTCGCTCCCGCAGGGATGCACCCTTGTATGAGTGAGGTTGCACCCTCATGCCCACGGGATGCACCCACGTGTGCACTAGGATGCACCCCCACGGGATTCCCCATGAATAGAGTCAAACAATGTACAACTAGTGATCATCAAACATACATATAATCAAAGGTTAGGGTTAGCACTACTAAGCATCATCAAGGCATAAAAAATGTAATCCATCTAACACCTATGAATTCATGTAAGACCATCAAATCATGTAATCATGAAGATAACATCATCATAAAATAGTATGAACCCACATGGTATCTATCATCATACTAATCAACCGAAACATATAAAGTATCATATCTTGATCATGAACATAATCCATAACATAAAATAAATGTCTAAGTATGTCTATCAAAATGAAATATATGTCTGATCAAGGTTGGACACTACATATACATATATATGTATATATACATATACATATATATATATACATATATACATATATATATATATATATTTATATACATATATACATACATATATATGTATATGTATATACATATATACATATATATAGATATATATGTATATATATGTATATATGTATATACATATACATATATATATGTATATGTATATATGTATATACATACACACACACACACAGATATATACATATATACATATATACATATAGATATACATATATACATATATACATATATATAGATACATATATATATATATAGATACATACATATGTATATACATATGTATATATGTATGTATCTACATACATATATATATATACACATATATACACACACACATACATACATATATATATATATATATACATATATATAAATACATATAAATACATATGCGCGCGCACACACACACACACACACATAAAAGAGAGAAAAGAAAGAAAAAACTCTTGAGAAAAATCAAGGACAAAGAGTAGATAAGAAAATAGGGGGCCAAGGGCTAGAGCTAGAGCCAAAGGATGAATGAACAATATTATGAATATATATACATTAATATATATAATCACAAGACCATCTGCTTAAAGAATGATTAACCTAAAGGCCAGACCGTCTATATCAATATATAGATCCATATATATATATGCATAACTTTGAGCATACATCCAATCCAGAGAAGGCTAGCGGTTAAATTTGAGATGAGAGGAACAAAATATTAAGCATTAAATAACTAACAAAATTGCTAAGCTTAAGAGAGCATTAACAAAGCAACCCATATGTTTATAATGCCTTCATCAGAACTCAAAGCAAAAGTTGTCATTAGGTATCAAAGTTACCCTATCTGAGCCAAAAGAGATGATATAATTTAGAGTATACCAAGAGAGAATTAAAAAAACTACCCTGAAGAGAGAAAGCATGCCCTAGGATTCAAGAGAGGTCAGATTCCTTTTCATTCGAGCCTTTCTTACTGATGGTCCTAGAGTACCAAAAGATTCTCCTGGCCTAAGTGTAGAAGTAGATGGAATCTCTATGTTGTTAGGCACTACTTCAATGTCTTTCACCTCCAAATATTTTGCAAGACGTCTATTACAAGTCGGTTTTTTAAAATGCAAAAGCCACATAAGGAAGAAGAAATTACCCTGCCTTATCTAATTATAAGCCACAAAGGCAACCTCATCTTCTATTTCCAAGATTGGATATCTTGGCATAGGTTTGTTCTTCCACATAAACCTGTCATAGTGTTTTGGCTTAGGGACAGTTAAATAATCATCCAAATTGATGACAACCCTATTGAATTTTCCCAACAAGTCCTTCTTAAAAACACTTCGGCATAATTTCATAGAAACCTCCCTATCCTTCTCAAAGTGCATGGCCACCACAAGAAACATCAGAACTATGTCAGAATCGGCCATGGTTCGGTCTTCATTCTTAATATATTCTTCCCATAATGTTTTCTTAACTGCCCAAATAACCAAGACATTAGGGAAGACAAGAATACCTTTCAATCTGTCCTCTTTGACTTCCCCTGTAAATGTCATTTGTCTCTTAAGCCCTACTAGCCTCAATGGTGTGTCCATGATGCTCTCAGCTCACATAGAACAACAAACAACCCAATTTACATAGAAGGAACCAACTACTTTATAAAGAAGATGATGGTAAGGCACTACTTAAGAAATCATGCATAGAAATCCGTTGTAAATGATAGCTCAAAAAAGTTAGTGAAGGAAGAATGAAAGGTCACAATTCATAGATAATGCTGAGAACTAGTCTTTGAAATCAAGGTGTCATGCTCTGTGAAGTATACCTATACCTGCAAACACAATGCACTCAATAAATAATTACAAGCAATGGTTAGTGAATTAAATCAAAGAAAGACAAAACCATAGCTAAGCAATCTATCGCCTCCTAGTAAATGCGAGTATGAATTTTGCTCTTAGATCTTGGTATGCAAACTCCAATGACTTGACTACACTTAAATGGAGGATTTAAATGATGAATATGCATGATCTAGCATGATAATATGATTAAGCTATATGGTTCTATGATTATGCTAAGAAATAAGCTAAGGTTTAAGCTAAAATAAACATGATAACATTGCTAAAATGATAAACTAGAAGCTAGATGTCTATAGTAACAATGCATGAATGCAAATGAGATGGATATGAATGATGGATCCTTTGAGCTCCAAAATGGGGTCTATTTATAGGATTTCCAAAGGTCAGGGGTGATGTGGCATGAATCAACGGTTGAGATTTGATCTGAAGATATCAAGGGTTAAATTGGAGGTGGGTTGAGAAGAGGTTGGATGAAAGGGGACAATTGGTGGTAGGTAGGAAAAGGGGTTGGTTGGAAGGGAACACTTGGTGATAAGTGTCAAGGAGCTTTTCTCATGAGAGGGCAAAGTGTCCAAGGAAAGGGAACATGGTGGTTAGGATGTGAAAGCTAGGATGGGGTTAAAAAAACCTGGGGTTAGATGGAATGGGTTAGGTTTAGGAGTGGTTAGGTTAGGTGGTTAAATGTTAGGAGAATTTGAATTTAAAAATTCAAATAATAGGAAAAAGGATAATTAATTTCAACAACTCGTGAATTTGATTTGTTTTAATTAATTATGTGATTTTAGAAGAAATGAATTTGGTTGGGGGGAATTAATTAATTTGAATTAATTAATTAAAGGGGATTATTTAAATGAACCTATTAAGTAAATCCTTATATTTATTAATAAGTAGATGAATGGGGGAATTTAATCAAATTGCTAATGAATTCAATTAAAGTGGGAAGGAGGATTAATTACATAATTGCTTATTTAATTAATTATCTTCAGACCATTTTTAGGTGTATACATTTTGCCCCTCTTTGAAGCGAGGTGTGATGACATGTTGATTCAAAGAATTATTTTGTTTTGATATTGATATTGATTCAATAGGATGCCCTAGACCTTGATTGATAAATTGTGGTATGATTATGCCCCCTTGGGAGATCAATTGAGATAATTGAATTGCTGGAGTGATTGGATGATTGCAGAATTGATGTCCCGATTAGAAAAGATTCGATTCTGCAACATTGATTGATGCAAGTGCGAGTTCTTTGGTCATGATTATTGATAAGGTTTGATAAATCTTGATTGATAAGATAAGATTGATTCGATTTGATAAGATCTAGATTTAGTCTAGTTTCAGGAAAGATATATCTCATATAAGACAAAGATGATCAGAAGTGTCTGGTTTCAGGAATGATATATCTTGTATAAGACTTGATCAAAAGCGTCTAGTTTCAGGAAAGATATATCCTGTATAAAACATGATAAAATAGATCAGATGCGATCGATTGATAGAATGGATAAAGTTGATTAGATAAAGAACTGACATTTTGTTGATATCAAGTTGCTGAATTGATTTAGATATGTTGATGTTGGTGCATTTGAGGGGGTAGCATAATATTTTTGCTGGGTTGACAATATCTGGAGAGAGATGAGTCATGATTTTGATTGTGTATACACTTATGATAATATATTGATGATTCCTGCAATAGATTTGACCTTGGATAAAAGGAGCTTTTGTGATCCCATGCAAGAATGAAATGCAAGCTAAATGCCAATGCGAATGCTAATGAAATGAAAAGCTATGATCAGACCAATCATTGGGTTATTGCTTTATGTTGTCATCACTGAGCTTTTGAAATGTGGGAAGTGAGTGCAAACATCGATGGTATAATTAAACCATGATGACCTAAGCACTATTTTCTTGGTTTTTGATATTGCAAGTTAACACAAGCATCGAGGTATAATTAAACCAAGATGACATGTGTGTTGCTTACATAAAACAGGCAGTATTAACCATTGGTATATGCAAATCGGAAATGTCTTAGATGATACGCCGATGATCATGTCATGAGATAAATTTGCACCTACTAATGATTAATTTACAGACAATAGACAAGAAAAATATCATCTTCCTTCATTGTTCCTACAGTCAAAGACATCCTGGAGGTACTCAGAAATCATGATAGTGAAAATCAAGATAATAAAGTTGAACCAAAGTGTTGAAGAAGTATCCAAGATATCATCCATTAAAAATGCGTTTGATGTGCTTAGACTGACGTGTGATAGCTTGATGGTTAACAATTTGATTTCATGTTCAACGTTGGATGTGTCTCAGTGTTTTCGCTTGATAAGTGTTGTCTAACTATTGGTTTACCTATTTGATTAAGCTCAAAATGATCGAAAGTTTTGCCCCCAGCTAGGTGTAGGATTTTGCCCCAAGCCTAGAAACAAATTTTTTGTGATATACTGATCCAAACCATGGTGAGAGAGCAGCTGTGATGCCTGTGTATGTACAAAAGCTTTATAATGGATAGGGATAGCACTGAATGCAAGCGGAAAAATGCATGAACTAATAGATGGAAGAGCTAGCTAACAGATAGCGTCTGTTTGCCAGGTTTTCACCATCTGTTTTTATTGCACTTTTTCTCATATTTTTTTTTTTTTTTTTTGCGTTTTCACTGTTTTTTATTTTTTTTATTTTTCACTGTTTTTTTATTTTTCTGATTTTTCATTGTTTTTGATTTTTTTGATTTTTCACTATTTTTTATTTTTCTAGACATAAAACTTCTTCAAATGCATGCTATTCATTGGTTCCTCGAGCTAATCCCTGTCTTGTGTTGATAGATAATATGCTCATGACCCAAATACTGCTGTGACCACAAATGGTCCTAACCAATTTGGTTCAAACTTTCCTTTCTTTTCTTGATCTACTTGATTGCATGGATTTTCTTTTAGTACTAGTTCTCCAACTTGAAAGACTCATGGTTTGACCCTGTGATTATAACTTTGGCACATTCTTTGCTGATATACCTTCAAATGATCAAAGGAATTTTGTCTTCGTTCATGGATCAATTCTAACTCCTACAGTCTAGATACTCATTGTTCTTCATCTAAGATAAGACCTTTTAATGATACACATAGAGAAGGTATCTCTACTTCAATGGGCAGTATTGTTTCTGATCCATAGACAAGAGAGAAAGGTGTGGCACCTGTTGGTGTGTGGATACTAGCACGATAGGCCCATAGAGAAGGGTTTAATTGAACATGCCAATCTTTGCCAGCATCATTCACTGTCTTTTTAAGGATTTTCAGAATAGTTTTGTTTGATTCTTGTGCTTGTCCATTTCCTTGTGGATAGTAGGGTGTGGAGAATCTATGTTGGATATTGAATTTCTCACATAGCTTTTGTACATCCTTATTCTTGAATGGTCGCCCATTATCAGTGATAATGGTCATGGGTATTCCATAGCGACAGATGATGTAGTTCAAGATAAATGCAGTAATTTGTTTTCCTGTGATATTGATGAGAGGTACCGCCTCAATCCATTTTGTGAAATATTCTGTAGCTACAAGGATGAATTTGTGACCATTGGATGAAGAAGGATTTATCTTTCCTACTAGATCAAGACCCCATTGGAAGAAAGGCCAAGATGTTACTAAAGCATGAAGTTCTTGTGCTGGTGCATGGATCAAATTTCCATGGATCTAACATTGTTTGCATGTTCTAGCTATCTCTAAAGAATCATGTTCCATAGTCGGCCAATAATAGCCCAAGCGTATGAGTTTTTTCGAAAGGGTAAGACCACTTGAATGAGTTCCACAAATGTCATTATGGACTTCATGTAAGGCCTTCTCAAATTCTTCTTGTTCGAGACATCTTAAAAGAGTACCGTCTAGACCTTATTTAAACAGGGTATTTGCGATGAGAATATAATGGGAGGATTGGCGAATAAAGTTTCTCTTTTGGTTCTTCGATAGGTCGGGAGGTAGGGGGTTATCTTTCAGGTATGTGTAAGTTTGGCCATAGCGGGAGGAATCATGTCCAATGAGTTGACAGATGGTTTGGGAATCAGGACAATTAGGAGAAGGATAAGACAACTCTTCAACTAGGAATTCATAACGCTCTTGATTTTCCTATGTCTGTAATAGAGAAGCAAGTGTTTCCATGGCATCTGCTGCTTTATTATCAATTCTTGGAATTTGTTCAAAAGTGATTTCGACAAAATATTTCTTGAAATCATCCACCATCTTTTTATAAGGCATGAGTTTGTCATCTTTTGTTTGATAGTCATCATTAATTTGATTGATGATGAGCTGAGAGTCTCCAAAGACCTGAAGTTGTGTAATGTTCCATTCTACAGCCATTTTGATACCTGTAACCAATGCTTCATACTCTGCTATATTATTTGTGCATGGAAAGCTTAATTTGTATGCTTTCGGGATTGTATGACCTTGTGGTGTGATGAGTAAAATACTTGCTCCTGATCCATGTTGTGTATATGAACCATCAAAGTATAGTTGCCATGTTTTTGTTGTGACTATTAAGATATCAACATCGGGAAATTCAATCCGTAAAGGATGATCAGCTTGAAGTGGTGCCTCTGCTAGTTGGTTTGCAATGACTTGTCCTTTTATAGCTTTCCTATCAACATACTCAATATCAAACTCACTTAGGATCATGATCCATTTTTCTAATCATCCTGTTAATGTTGCCTTGCTGAGTAAATATTTTGGAGGATCGATTTTAGCTATTAACTTGATGGAGTGAGATAGGAGATAGTGTCATAATTTTTGAGAAGCAAAAACTACTGCTAAGCATGCTTTTTCTATTGGTGAATAGTTGACCTCGTATCCTACTAATGTTCTGTTGATGTAGTAGATAGTTCATTCTTTTCCTTCATTATCCTGTTGTGCAAGGAAAACTCCTAGTGATGCTTCGGTGATCAATACATAGAGTAATAATGGTTTTCCAATAATTGGTGACATTGGGACGTGTGGTTGCATGAGATATGCCTTGATCTTTTTGAATGCATCCTCACATTGATTATCCCATTTGAAATGAATATTTTTATGCAATAGATGAGTAAATGGTTGACATTTATGTGCTAGCTGAGCAACAAATCTTTTGATTGACTGGAGTCTTCCTTGGAGTGATCTGAGTTGATTGATATTCTTGGGAGATGTCATTTCCATGATTTCTTTTACCTTAGTTGGATCTACTTCGATACCTCTAGCTGAAAAAATATATCCCAATAGCTTGCTTGAAGTAACGCCAAAGGCACATTTCTTAGGGTTTAGCCATAGCTTGTATTTTTCTAACCTGTCAAAGATCTTTTCCAGTATCTCTATATGTTCTTCTCTATTGTATGATTTAGCTAAAATGTAATCCACATAGTCTTCCATGAATGTATGCATCATGTCATGAAATATAGTTGTCATAGCTCTTTGATATGTAGCACCTGCGTTCTTTAATCCAAAAGGCATGATGTTCCAGCAGAAAGTACCCCATGGGCATGTGAAAGCTATCTTTTCTTGATCTTCAGGTGCTATTTTGATCTGATTGTATCCAGAGAAATCATCCATTAGAGAGAACATGGAGTGTCCAATAGTTAAATCTACAATGATGTCAATGTTAGGCAGAGGAAAATCATCCTTTGGACAAGCATTATTAAGATCTCTGAAGTCTGTGCATATTCTGATGCTTTTATCAGGCTTTGAAACAGGAAAAATGTTGGATACCCATTGAGGATAGGCAACAGGTCTGATGAATCTGACATCCAATAATTTCTTGAGTTCTGCTTTGACTAGAATAGCGATATGCGGATGCATTTTCCTTCAATTCTGTTTGATTGGTTTGGCTTCTGGATTGATTAGGCTTCTGGATTGACATTTCAGTGATGCATAATAAGCTCTAGATCCAACCCTGGCATGTCTACATATGACTAGGAAAAATTGATTTGCCTTCATTTGAAAAATTCCATATATTGTTGCATTTCTTTTTCTGATAGAGAAGTCGCTAGATGAAGAATCTTTGGTTGCTCTGTTGTGCCAATGTTAACTGCCTCTGTTGGTTCGATCAAAATGGATGACCTTTCTTGATAGTGCTCAGGTAAAGTGTTAAATCTCCCATCTTTCGGTGCCTCAAGGAGGTTTTAAGGAGGTTTTGGTCTAATGTTGCCAAGAAATGGTTTTCAGCATTAGACCTGCTATTGTTTTTTTTTATTTTCATTTTTGCAACTAGGAGATTTGGCACCCACTTGACTAGAAGATGTGTTGCTAAAATTCCTAGTGGAAGTTGTTATGGGTTTGATTGCATTAAGATATACAGATATGGCATGGTCATTTGGAAAGGTGTCAATGGCAATATGTCCTTCATTTTCCCAATCAATAAGTTCAGGGTGGAGTAGAGGCAAGGGATCATTAGGTTGAGATGTTTCAAGGGTATTAAGGGTCATGATAGATGTGTCAAAGTTTTCAATATGTGTGTCAATGTCTAGAATGGTACCCTCATCAGAATGACCTTGTATAAGAAAATCCTGATCATCCTCGATTAAATGTGATCCTAATTCAAGTGAACTAGGTCCTGATGTTTGTCTTGCATACGTGTGAACTACATCAACTTCTACATCTCCTTCAAAGCAATTTTCTTCAGCTAAGTCTTTAGAATGATAGGAATCCCATTCCCATTCATTAGAATCTATCTCATTGACAGCTTGCAATCTACAAATTTGATCATATAGCATTTCTTCTGTTATTCTTAATATATCTTGTCTTCTTTCATATTCAGCTTCTTCTAGACTGAGATTGAGTTTTGTCAACCTTGCTATGAGCTCTCCTGGATTTGTACTAGGATCATGTTTGTTTTGATTGAGATTTAATGCTGCTTGAGAGGTGCTTTTGGTCTATTTTTCTTGTTGATTTGAAGCTTGCTTATTTTCCCATTTCATTGTTTGTGCTTGTTGCTCCCTTTCAATGGCAAGTTGTTCTTGTTTGTTTTCATATTACTCTTGTTGTTGACTAAAATGTGTATCTTCTGGTAAATTAACTTGTCCATACCCTAAGCCTGCTTTGTCTGTAGCTTGTTGAGTGTAAGTTTGGATAGGTTCTGAGATACCTTCTTTTCTTTTCCCTATAGGACTGGTTCCAGTGTATCCCATCTTTCTGAGAATGTTAAATCCTTTTCCATACTTTTCTATAGGTATGCAGACATTGTTGATCTTTTGTTGAAATTCTTCATCCTTGTATAGCCACTGTAGTATATCTTTGTCTTCTGTTTCCTTTGATAAGGTCCCAGCACTAACAAATGCTCCATCAAATCTTGGAAGATGTTTTACAATTGGTTGTTGTTTAGGGTTTGATGGTTTCTCCAAGGATTTAGCAGAAAATGGTATTTGTGATATCGATTATTCTCCATTCCTTCGATCTCTTAGCTGCATTTGTTTTTCCATACTTGACAAAATAGAGGCAAATGATTATTCCTTGGATTGTGTGTTTGAAGATGATGCCTTCCTATTATGAGGAATAATGACCTCTTGAGCTATTTTTAGATTGCTGCAATATTGAAAAGGATTTGAATCTACAGAGATAGTGATTTCCTCTCCATTGTATGGAAATTTTACACACTGATGGTATGTTGATGGGACAACTTGCAAGTCATCGATCCATGGTCTCCCTAGGAGTATATTATATGATAAGTCCAAGTCTAGAACTTGGCATGCTGCATTTTTCTACAGAGGTCCTACTCTGATGGGTAATATCACCACTCCTTTGGAGGAACGTTCTTCTTCATCATAGGCTTTTATAGTGATCCTTTTTTGGGGATCAACTACATCTTCTGAATAACCTAGAGCACGAACAAGACTCAATGAACAGATGTTTAGGCCAACTCCTCCATCTATTAGGACACATTTAACGCACATTTTATGAATGATGACTTTGATATGTAGGGGAGCATTGTGGGGATGTTGCAAGGACATGTCATCTTCTTCAATAAATGCTAAGCAGTGAGGGGTTGTGAGGTGTCCCACCATGGTTTGGAATTGATCAATATCAATATCTTTGGACACTATTGTATCTACTAATGCTCGTTCAAGAATTTCTTTGTGTGCAGGTGAAAGCTTTAAAAGTTCTAAGATAGATATTTGTGCATGTGTTTTTTGTAGCTGCTCCACTAGACTATATTTTTTTGTAGTGGATGATGTGTTAGGGGTAGGACCCAGAAAAATTACTTTGGCTTTTCTTCTTGTGATAGCATGAGCAAGTTCTTGATTTTGCTTTTCTTTAACTACAATCATGTTTACCACATTATCATATGTATGAGCGTAGTTTACCTTTGCTTTACCCTTACCATTGTTTGTTGTTGATGATTCACCTTTCTCATAGTTTGGAAGTGGAGTTTTAAAAGTTGTATGAGATTCGTTTGTTGTATGTCCATCTACTGTTATTACTCCATTATCAATCAAATCTTGGATGACATGTTTCAATCACTGACAAGTATCAGTGTGATGTCCCTTGTTTCGATGGAAATTGCAATAATGGTTATCATTCCACCAAGGTGGTTTTACTTGAGGTTCATAGTTCCTTTCTTTTGGCAAAGTGATCAATTTGTTTGCGAGAAGTGTCTTTAGTGCTGACCCAAGGGGATCACCAATGTTTGTAAATTGTCTTCAAAAGAAATTTTTGATAGTTGCTTTTTGGTGATGGTTGTTTTGTTGAGCCATTGCTGAGTGAGTAGATAAATTTAAAACTGGTTGTTTTGGTTTTACATTGTTGTTGTCTACTATTCCATTATTGACGATATTTTGATTTCTATTCCAAAACTTTGGTTTATCATTGTGATTATTGTTATTGTTGTTGTTGTTAGGAGGATGGACTCCTTCTTTATATATTTTCAATTCACCATTCTTTATCATGGCTTCCTCCATTTTGATTCCATTATCAATCATTTTTCTGAAGCTTTGATTTCCTTGCATTTTTAAAAAGTAACTCATTTGATCATTTAAGTTGTCAATAAATATGTCCATTTTTTCATATTTTGGCACTGTACGAGGATATCGCGAGGCTAACCATCTCCATTGTTGTAAGAATGTCATGAAAGCTTCTCCAACTTTTTGTTTGGCGTTACATAGGTCTAGCATTGTTGTTTTATGTTGTATGTTGTAAGAGTATTGTGAAACAAACCTATCCACCAATTCTGAGAATGATCTAATTCCAGGTGAAAGTTTGGAGAACCATTCCATAGCTAGTCCAGTTAAGCTTTTTGGAAATAATCTCATTAAGTAGGTATCCTCATGTGCAAACTCCATACTCATTGTGCAAAATTATCGTATGTGCTCTTGAGGGTTAGTGCTTCCATCATATTTTTCATATCTAGGAGTTTCACAACCTATAGGAAATTCTATCATGTTTAGATTTATCTCGAATGGATAAGGACATATTTCTTGAAGTGAAAATCTTCAAACATTTCCTCTCTGCATATCTTGAATTTGTGTTTGCATTGTTTGTAGTTGTTGTGTGAGAGTTGTGATAGGATTATCAACATGATTTGTTCTCATATAACCATGATTTTGCATTCTAGGAGGATCTGGATCTCTTCTTGTTTCATCTCTAGTCCTTGTATCTTTGTTAGATTGAATGTTATTCAGAATTTCTACTTCATCTCTTTTGGGAACATAAGTTTCTTCAATTGTTTTGGTGTTATCAGGAATCGATGTGTTATTCATTTTGAGACCAAGAATATCCTCATATTGTTCATTATTAGGGGGAGGATCACTTTTCTTTTGTGTTAATTTGTTCACATCAAAGTCTTGGGGGAGTGTAGCACCAAATTTTGCTAACATTAGGAAATATTTTTCCTTTTCCTCCTCCAACAATTTCTGCATAAATTTGTCAAATTGGGGATCTTTTTTGATGTCTTTGATATTTTGTTTTGTTATTTCTCCTTCAACTTGTATTTCATCTTCATGTTCCATGTTTCTATGATCTTCAGTTATTTCTAACGTTTCGATTTCTGTCTCTGCGATTTTTCGTCTCCGAGCCCTAGTTAAAATGGGCATACATGTGTGTTATATATTGTGCTAGGATTTGATTGTCTAAACATTTAATTTGATAAGGGATCAACTGTCAAGGTAAATACGATAGAGTGATATGACACTAAAAGAGGATTCAAGTGTTTAAAGGTTTGCAAGTTTTTTAATCTTCAGTTTTGGAGTGCAATGGTGATTTTGATAAGAATCAAGTCTAGTAGGAATGATATATCCTATGATGTGGGACAAGATTATCTTGACCAAACATTTGAGTTTCGTGATAGAGGATGATAGATCCTAATGAGAAACTATGTTTGAATGATCAGTTTACCAAATAGGGTGATAACGCACTTTGAGATGTTTAGATTTTGAACTTGTTGAGGGTTAGCACTTGAAAATATTAAGGTGTATATTTTTTGAAGTTTGATTTTTTATGGATGATAACTTGATCAAGTGAACCAAAGCGACAATCTAAACACAAGTGACAAATTAATAGGTGTTTATGTTTACTGCAAATTGATCAGGCATAAATGACAAATCTGAAATAGGCATGTAGGACACAACTCTAGACTGACAAATGCAGAGTTTTGTACGACACGATATGTAGTTTAGAAAGACAAAATATACTAGACCATACGATAGACTAGAAATTTCATTTAAAGAGCAGAGGCTTGGATGACAAACCTTTCTAAACCATACAAAAAAATAGGTGACTCGTACAACACATAATGCTACGTAATATGACAAAATATTTTATGAAAATAGGTTTGTACGACAGAGAACCTAAATCATATGACAGATAACAAAGCAGAGATAAAAAAAATTGTTTGGTTGAATTTTGATAACTAAAGTTTAATGTTTTGCTTATGTTTTCCAGTTTTGGATGTCTGGTTTGTCAATTTAAGGATGAATACACAACAAACACATGATATGACAAGTGACTCCAAGAATGCTAAACCCTAAGGAAGTTGGCTGAGAATGAAAACCTTTTCTTGCTGACTTAGGTACACACCCAATAGCTAATCAGAATACGGCCATTGAGCATCATGGAATGGATTCTCAACGTCGTATTATCCGACTCCAAATGCTAATGGGGGCACGATATGACAAGTATCTTGGGAGAGTTACTATCTTTCTTGCACAAAGATTATCACCCTTTCAGAGGTGAATCAAGTAGCTTCTATTTTAACTTGGAACTAGTAACATCGAGGTATAAACTCAATTAAGAGGTCTCCTAGCCTTGAAAACCAAGGTTTGCTATACCCGAAGGTACGGAGGAGAGTTATTCCCGAGCACTGCCGTTGACTTGATTTTCATCAAATCACGTTTATTTTATAGTGGGTTGGATTACTTTGCATTTAGCCATTCCCACTTAGGTTGTTCCCCTCACACTGACCGTAATGGCTTTAAGTGTTTTTAAGCTCCTCGGGAGGGCAAGCCTGCAAAAGTAATGCACTAATAAAAGTAAAAGATGAGTCTCACTTTCTGATCACCTAAGAAAGGTTAGAGCATACTCACCTATCATCACAATAACATAAGACATGATGATTCATTTCCCTTAGCAAAATTTAAATGTGCCTAGAAAACTTAAATGAATACACAAAGTTTAGTCAAATTCATAGGCAACTTGCAAAATAGATTCATTAGTAGTCTTGATTGGTTTTTGAATTCGGTCTTTGACAAACGTATCTTTGACAACGTCCTGCAAAACTTGTTAGGCACACACAAGAAGTCAACATTGTGGTTGATAAGGAAACAACAGAGAAGAGAGATGTGGCAACTGAGCCACCGACATAAAACATTGCAGTTGAGACAAATGTTGAGGATACAGTTGGAAACATTGAGATTGGGATTGAAACACATAGTAGACAATCAATTGATCCCCTGGATACTAAAAAGATAGATGCTATTGGTGTACACACTGAAAAACCTACTGAGCAACCGGCTACTAATAAATCTATTGAGATACCAGCAGTAGACAATTCAGAGGTACATACAAAGAAACTGGTAGAAAACACTAAGACACAATTAGAGAAACCGACAGTGGAAAACTCAAAGAAACAGATAGAAGTACACATTGAAAAACTTGAAGAGAAGAAGGATGAGGTAAAAGATAATGTAGAGACAATGCCACTGGCAACAACTAAGAAACCCAAACCATTGCTTGTAGAGATGCAGACTCAAACTGACCTACCAGAGGTCACCATAAGCAAAGAGGTTACTCTCACTGGCAGACTACAAATTGTTAAGGCAATTAGTCAATCATCTGGTTCTTCACTGACATATTTTAGACTGACCAATGTAACAGAGGTATTACTAGATTCCATTAAGAAAATAATAGATTGAAATGCACTTGCATATAAGGCAATTGATGATACTATTCCAATTTTAAAATTGATAGCACCTAAGTGCAATGTAGAAAATAAAGATTCTTTGAGCCAATTAGACGCATTGTCTAAGTACATAACCGACAATCTACTAACAATTGATCAGATCAATGAGGAGACTTTTAGTGAGAAAATGAATAAAGAGAAAGAAAAATTCTTTGCAGAGTCAATAAATAGATGTAAGGAACACATTGATACATTATTACCAGCACTGGGAAAGACAATAATGGACTTAAAGAAATTGTACAGGGATTCATGTAAAACTAACATTTTGACAAAGGATATAGATAAAGAGACCAACAGAGCACAAAAGGAAATAAATGATATTGTTGATAATATAATAGGTTCATCAGAACCCATATCAGTAATAGAGCAGGAAATTGTAGGCTTTGAAGAGAAAATTGAAAAATTTGAAAAAGATAAGGAGATATTAAAATTTAAGGCTAAGGAAATCAAGCGCAGACTAGGTCCGAAACTAGACATCCTCATCTCTTTGAGAAAAGAGATTTATGAGGTTCTTGTTCTAGGACTTAAGACACCGGAAGAGAAAATGCACATACTCACCGGTACCATCCAAAGGATAGAAGAAGCACTAAAGGATAGTGAAAGGTTCACTAACAACTTGAATTTTGAATTAGTGGATCTATATCAGATTGTAACCCACCGGTTATAGGGATCCAGACAAGAACTACACTCAATTGACATTAATTGATAGCCTTTGTCATTGATGCCAAAGGGGGAAGTAGTAGAGGATGAGAAAAAGGGAGTAGTAGGATGAAGACAATGATTAACAGAAGACATCATCTGCTCAGGGGGAGCACACAGTTTTGGTAAGATTTTTGGACAACACTTTTGGATACAATTTTGACTTTTTCTCATGAGTGTTGCCATCAATGCCAAAGGGGGAGATTATTGGAAAATGCACACTCTAATGAGAAATTGTAGGTAATCGAAGTTATTGTCATTGATGGAAACCTTGCAATCATATGGCACCGACAGGCACCGAAATCGATAGACTCTACACCAGCAGCGACAAGATGATTACTGCCACCCTGGCCGACAAGATTTTGTTTATTGCATAATGTATTTAATTGTAATATATTTTTGTAAGTCGACAAGGAATATTGTAATAAGGGTCATATATAAGTATGAGATCTTGTAGAACATTAAAAAGAAGAAGTAAGATGTGAAAAAGGATGATATAATGTGCGAATATTAAGGTAGATTTTGAAGTAAGGTTTGTGGTTATTACAAGAGCTTAAACCGGTATTGAACTAGGCATAGCAGATGATTTTTATAGCAGTATGTCACATTGGATTTCTATAATCTACTTTTGTAAGTCAGTGAGACTTCCTTTGTAATTGAGCAGTGAGCCTTCCTGCATGCGTAGGCCCCACTTTTGTAAGTAATATTCACTTATTGGCTAGTGAACGAATATTGTGGGTCACAAATCCAACCAAGGTTTTTCCCACACTAGGTTTCCTCACCAAAAATATTGTGTTATGGTGTTCTTTCTATGTTGTGTTTGTTGTTCTTATTTACTCCATTAATTTTGGTTTACCGGTACACTGTTTTGGAATGCAATTCACTTAATAAATTTAGAAAACCCATACATCGGTTAGATACTGATTCACACAGCCCCCCCCCCCCAACTCAGTATCTTTGGGAATCCTAACATAGAGGATGTTAGTTATGATGAAGAAGAGTAGACTATTGAAGGAAGAGAGTAATAAAATCAACGAAGACTTGATCCAAGAGAAGAGAGGTTCATCAAATCTATTACTAGGTTAATCTTGAAGCCCCATTTTGACCCGCCAAATTTTAAAGGATGAATAAATGCAGAAGAGTTGTTGGATTGAATTAATGAAATGGAAAAATATTTTGAATATGAGAATACATAAGAAGATTAGAAGGTCAATGCATGCACCAAATTGAAGGGGCACACATCTCTATTGTGGCATCACCTGCAAAAAGATAGACAACTAAGAGAGAAGGATAAAATAAAATTATGAGATAAAATGGTTACAAAAATTAAGTCAAATTTTTAGCAAACTACCAAATTAGTTTGTTTAGAGAGCTCCAAAATTTGAAGAAAAAGGAGAGCATTGTTGAGGAGTACACCAAATAATTTTACTAGTTAAGTATAAGAGCCGGTCATGTAGAAGATGACATCGAGCAAATTTCAAGATATTTAATGGCCTATGCATATCCATGCAAGGTGAGATAAATCTAATTAATATAAATATGCCTTCGAAGTGAAAGAGAAACTTAATTAGAAGCAACAAAATAACTCCTAGGGTAGAGGCATATTTTCATATGGAATAATATTACCAAATAGTGATAGAGGCTTTCAAAACAAGAAAGAGGAACAAAGCACATAAAGTGCAAGTACAAAATAAGGTAAGGGAAGAGGTAATTTCCCTAGCAGAAGAGGGTCATTTGGAAGAGGTAGAGGAAGAAGTTTCAGTGGCACATGTTTTCAATGTGGCTAAACGAGACATCGGACATTTGAATGTCCACAAATCCAACCTGATGGAAGTAGAGGAAAGGAGGCAAGAGTGCATGTAGCACAATTTAAAAATAACAAGGAGACCACTAAGCATGGAGAAGACCCTGAATATGGAGAATCATTGATATTGCAAAAAGTGTTGTTGAATCTAGAAAAGGAGAAATTGAAACCAATCCATAGGCAAAATTTATTTCAAACACTTGGTGTAAGGTAAATGAAAAATGTTGCCAAGTTATTGTAGACAACAATAGCACTGATCATATTGTGTTGGAGGAAATGGTAAGAAAGATGAAATTAAAAAGAATTAAGAATCCCAATCCATATAGAGTTTCATAGTTGCAAAAGAAGCATCACTTATTGGTGAATGAACTATGTTTGGTGAGTTTCTAGATTGGAAACTACAAGGATGAAATCACATGTGACATAATGCCAATGGACATGTGTCATATTCTCTTGGGTAGATTGTATAAATTTGATAGGAAGGTTGCTCATGATAGTGAAATGAATATGTATGCAATCAAGAAGGATGGAAGTGTTAGGCCCAATATGGAAAGCTAATGTACTGAGAGGGGAGGGGTGAATCAGTACTTCAAATCTTTTCTTCAACAATAACTTTACTATTATGTATAAACCAAGAACAACTGTAACATAATATAATGCTAAAACAAATAAATAACAATCATACATGATTCACTCCATAACACATATATTTTGGTTATGCAGAAACTCCATGTTAGAGAGAAAAACTACAGTGGGGATGGCACCCACAACTTCACTGCTGCAATAATAAAGGTTGCTCGGTTAGAGCTACATGTTTAGCTATTTTTTATAGCTTACCCTATTAGGAGTATCAAGATCTTTAGATCTACCTTGCTAAAGGATTTTACAACACTTATTCTAAATGTTACACCTGGTTAAAGGCTTTACAATTTATAGACTTTGTTAGAGTCTTTTACCCTGTTAAAGGTTTCTCTTACAACTCAAAATATTACAATCAAAATTTTACAAAATATCTGCAACTTCACATCTAAAATGTTATAGCAGATTCTATGTGCTCAAAATTATATTACTTTGCTTATAGCATACCTTGGTAATCCATATATTAACTCGGTAAACCTTTCTTTTTACTCTGTTTCTTGACTGTTCTCTGAAATCCTTCTCAGTGACCTCTTTTTATCTCTGTCAATCATAACAGTCATAACACTCAGTGCTTTAACATGATCTTTTCTTTTCACATATGTCTTGCTTCACACACCTGCACACTCACACTTTTAATCCTCAATTCATGTTGTATAAATAGATCTCTTGTAACGGTGATCTTGTCCATGCTTCGATCTTACAAACATGATCATTAAATGAATAACCATACAAAATTATTTCATTGGATAGATGACCTCAAAATCATATAAAATCTATAAGTGTAATTTCCAATGTGATAACGGTTACTTGGTCCTCGATCTTTGTAACATGTTTCCCATATGTGTCTAGGTTCAATGAATCTGGTAACACATTTCACTCAGTGTGTATTAACTCAGTATACCATCATTACTTCTTGGTAGTCATAGAACATTACTCAGTAGACTGCTCAGTGCATACTAGACTTTGTGGCTTGTAACTTCTGTAACCGACTGCTCTGTGCTTACCAACTGAATATTTCGGTGGTATTAACCGACTAGAGTTTATAGAATGACTTTGGATATAAAACTAATGACAACTTAGTAAATAGTAACAACCTCCCCTTTTGACATTTAGTTTTGAAATGTTTGACAAAACTTCTTTCAAAGTCATAACTCAAAAATCTATATATTAACAAAATTTGACTAAACTGATAGTATATACAATTGTCAATAAAATAGTATACTCAGATATACTCCCCTTATCAATATACTATACATAACTCTGATTATGAATGCTTTGTGATCAATATTTTGTATTCACTAATCGGTTCACTGCTCCCACTATCAAAATTATTTGTATATTCTGATATGTTGAACTACTCTGTATACACTATAATACACTATACTCCCCCTTTTTGACAAACATCAAAACTAGTTACCACTCGGTGGAGGCAACTAGTAAAAAATGGATTTATACTTTGTTCTGCAATCGGTGAGAGTGATAGAGAGTGCATCCTTGACACTATCCATGAGTGATTTCTGAGCTGTTATGTCAACTAACAGTGAAATCAGTCCATCTGAAGTGCTTCCCTCCGGTTGAGTGGATAAGGAGGTAGCCTTGTTGATCTATTCTTGGACTGAGGACAAGTGTGGAATGAATAAGGTTTGAAGAGTCATAATATCCATCCTTATTTTGTGCTCTTCATTCCTAAGTTCCAATTGTTGAGCCATGAGCATTTGTAACTTGTTATAGAAATTCTGAATATAATTTGGCCCAATGGTCAATTTATTTGAGAGGTCAGTGATCTCTTTCTCAATGACTTCTATTTTATTTTTGATGTCTTTAATGAATAAAGAAAATGTACAAAGTTTCTGAAATAAATAAAGAATGTGCTTGAGTTGAGGGGACAACTCACAAGTTTCACTCTACCAATAGCAATGGCTTTTTGTACGTCTTCAATCATTTTTGCAGTCAGTTCTTTGTCCTTCAATTTACTTAGGTATTTAGATGTGTCTACTCTAGATGTCTTAATCTTATTTAGGAGTTCATCAAGTTGAATATGGATGGCTACATCTTTTGTCACTGTAGCTTCAGGTAGCATATCTGTTAATAGTGCTTTGACCTTCTAAAGTACTCTATTTTTCTTTTGTATAGCCATTTGTTTCTCTTGTTCTGCTTTGGCGAATTCAATAAGTGCTTGCCCCTTTAATTTGGATATGTCTACATTTGGAAACACAATTGGTTTTGACAAATCTAACTTGAAACTATGCTTTTTCATTTTCTTGTCTTTAGAGGAGGAGGCTTTCATCGGTTGAACTAAGACGATGGCTTGGGAGGCTTGTGCACCCTTGGTA